>NC_069507.1:225558148-225850648 GCF_027579735.1 Bombina bombina | reverse complement strand
TCCCCCCACTACATGCTTTTAAAGGTTCTCGGCCAGACCAGACTGTTATCCGTCGCACACACATTCTGTCCGAAAACCTTTAAAAGCAAGTTGTGGGGGGGGGCATAGTTAAGTTACCAGACGTGGTTGTGGAGCCCGAGGTTCTGATTAGAACAGAACTCTCTGGAGCGTATTTGCCCTCAGCCGTTTTTGCATAATCTGATTGGTCCGTGTCTCTGTGAGGTCACTGGATGCACAACCAATCGGATAATGGATTCAATTTGTCGCTAGCGCCTCGTCAATGCAATAGCACTTAACTTTGAATTTCAAATGCGTAGAAAGTTAATTACATTTTCCCTCCCAATGTATCATGTGACAGCCATCAGCCAATAACAAAACACATATATGTATATACAGTGCACTCTTGCACATGCATAGTAGGAGCTGCATATAAAAAGATTATGCAGATTAAAATTGCATGCTCAAGACATGTTCACGGGTGAAATTTTCGGTTCGGCCGAATCTTCCGTTCTGAATATTCCAAATACTTCTTATGTTAGCACTGCCAGGGCTCGATGAAGAAGACGATCTGGTTATCGCGGCTCTCCAGCGTGCTTAGGTAAGGATATTCAACTATTGATAGGAAATAAATGCATAATTCCAAATTCAGCATTATTCCTTCATTTTCCTTCAATTTTGTACTGCAGTCGTTCAGATATTCCTCTCGTTAAAATTAAATGAAGGCACATGTCGAGTAAGCGCTATCTGAATCCTGAAAATTACATTTTGAATTTCATGTCCCTTTAGAGGGACATTTGAAAGCAAAATATTGAATTCTGTAGTTTGCTCAAGTATTTTATTTAGCCCTATTCTCCCAGGTAACTAAAGTCTTGCTGTGCAGTCACAAAACATTGCAGCAACTGAACAGAATACAGCCTGTAACTGGCATGTACATAGAAAGCTGGGGTTTTTTTGGCTCTCCGACTGTTTCCTGCTAAAGAGTTGCAATGTGTTGTGGTATATACAGTATCTAATCTTTAGGGATCAATTTATCAAGCAAGGGTGGACAGGGGGGTACATATTCTCCCTTGTCCGCCCCAGCTTGCCTCTGGCAGGCAGCAGTCCGCTGGCAGAATTCAACTTTAGACATGAGCGCTATTTGTGCTTGCGTGCAATCCCGCCCCCTGCCCGTACACAGCCAATCACGCGCGGGCAGGAGCTGTTAATCTCCCCGGATGGACGAGACCGGGGAGATATAAATTCTCCCCCTAAAAGGTAGAGAAGGTACGGAAGCAGCAGTCTCATGAGCGCTGCTTGATAAATCGTAACTGCAGGTTCTCTTGTGATAAGTGATACTAGGAGCTGTCACTTTAAAAAAATAATAAACTTTTGAAACAGGCACACAGAACGATTTTAAACTTCCCAAAATATCTGTGTATATGCTTCATTTTTATGCGCAAAGCACCAATCCTTTTATAATTGTTTTTTTACTGCATTACAGTTCTAGCCCATTTGTCAGTGACTCTTTGAAAATTACTGGACAACCAGAATCAACAAAGGTGAAAGGTTCACTGCACTCATAAAAGGACTCTACTTTTTCTATCTATGCATAACTTTTAAACCTCTCAAAACACACCTGTAATGGTGTTCTCATTTATCCTCTTATTGCTGACCTTTATCAGGTCTAATTATTTCATTCTGTAACTGCTCTTTATTTCTTATGTAAAGTTCACTGCAGAAATGCCTTGCAACTGAAAAAGAAAATAACGCATTAATAAACATACTCCATAAATAGAAAATATGAACAGAGCAGCGAGAAAGACAAATAGAAAGCGTATTTGAATAACCTCATAAAATGTCATGTAGTGATAGAGTCTAGTTAATAACGCACTAGATAAATATCATATGCATCAACTAATAATCTATTAGCTCGTTATACTCGTTAGCAAAAGACTTGTTATACCGGCTAATTACAGGTTGATATGGATAAATACATTCTGAACTTTTGTTGATGGTTTACTTGTTTTCAGATTGTGGAGATAACATTTTAAAATTGCTGAAAGTTATTATTCATTAAACTCAAGTTGTTGATCGAAGTCTTTTACCATAAATTAAGTGGGACAAATTACAAATACTTTTAAAGGGGTATGATAGAAAAAAATGTTCAAGCCTAATATAAAGCAGCAATTAAATATCTTTAAGAAACACAAAAAATTAAAATTTTTCTATCATGATTAAGATACAGCATACAATGTTAAACAAGGTTTCAGTGTACTTCATTTATCAAATTTGCTTTATTCTCTTGGTATCCTTTGTTGAATAAGCAGCAATGCATTGCTGGGAGCTAGTTAAACACATTGGATGTACCAATGACAAGAGGCATATTTGTGCAGTCATCAATCGCATAGCTGTTCCTGAGCCTACCAAGGTATGTGTTTTTTTAATAAAGGATACCAAGAGAAGGAAGCAAATTAGATAATAGATGTAAATTGGAAAGTTGTTTAAAACTTTATGATCTATCTGATTCATGAAATAAAAGTTTTGGATTTCATGTCCCTTTAAATAGGAGGTACATTGATAACCTCATTTTCATCTTTAGAGGTGACCAGCAGGTGGCTAAGGCATTTGTTGATTGGCTCAATGTCAATGACTTGAATTTGGCCTTCACCTTTGAATTTCACAAAGAGTCCATCAATTACTTGGATGTTACTCTCAAAGCAGACTCCTATGGTAGTGTGCACACGGATGTGTAAAGAAAACCAATAGCAGGGAATTCCCTCCTGCATGCCAAATCATGCCATCCGGACTTTGTCCCATATGCAGTGGCTAAGGGGCAGCACATCCGCCTCAAAAGGAATTACAGAAAACCCAATCAATACTTTGACAGGGCTAAGGAATTGGATTCACGACTCAGACAAAGGGGCTACCTTGACCGAGTCATTGACAAAGCTAATAGGGAAGTGGCAGCTATCAACCGTGATCACCTTTTGAGTGATAATTGGGAAGGAAACAGAGCCAAGAGCAAATTTGGTGGTGTCACTTTCGTGACAGGACACAGTAGTCAGTACAAACAGATCTGTGGCATTATCAAGAAGCACTTCAAACTTCTTAATGCCGAGGACAAACTAGTATCTACTGTAGAACAGGGAGTTAGGTGTTCTTTCAGGCGAGGCATGACTATAGGGAATATGATCTCTCCATCCGATTTGCCCCTGTGTCCATGGCACAAAGCTCATGGCTAACCCACTTAGGAATGTATAAGTGTGGAAGAAATAAGTGTAAACCATGCGATTATGCGACACTATCCAAAACTTTCAAATCTGAAATTACCCAGGAATGTTTTGACATTAAACATTGTCGAATTGCAATTCCACCTATGTTGTCTATCTCATAACCTGCGTCAAGTGCAGACGGCAATATGTTGGACAAACGACCAGAGATGTTGGGTCACGCATCAGAGAGCATTTCTCAACTATTTCATTGGGGAAATCCACTACACCTTTGGTCCAGCATTTTGCCCTCTGCCATGACAAAAGCATTGAGTCTTTTAGATGGCAGGTGATTGGCAAGGTTATCCTTCCGAAGAGAGGAGGAGACAAAAATAAGATTCTAAGCAGAAATGAGATGTACTGGATCTTTAGACTTGAGACCAGGGTGCCCAAGGGCTTCAACTCTGAATATGACTTAATAAATCATTGGCAAGTCTAATCTTTGCTAGATAACCACAATATACACTGTGTGCAGAATTATTAGGCAAATGAGTATTTTGACCACATCATCCTCTTTATGCATGTTGTCTTACTCCAAGCTGTATAGGCTTGAAAGCCTACTACCAATTAAGCATATTAGGTGATGTGCATCTCTGTAATGAGAAGGGGTGTGGTCTAATGACATCAACACCCTATATCAGGTGTGCATAATTATTAGGCAACTTCCTTTCCTTTGGCAAAATGGGTCAAAAGAAGGACTTGACAGGCTCAGAAAAGTCAAAAATAGTGAGATATCTTGCAGAGGGATGCAGCACTCTTAAAATTGCAATGCTTCTGAAGCGTGATCATCGAACAATCAAGCGTTTCATTCAAAATAGTCAACAGGGTCACAAGAAGCGTGTGGAAAAACCAAGGCGCAAAATTACTGCCCATGAACTGAGAAAAGTCAAGCGTGCAGCTGCCAAGATGCCACTTGCCACCAGTTTGGCCATATTTCAGAGCTGCAACATCACTGGAATGCCCAAAAGCACAAGGTGTGCAATACTCAGAGACATGGCCAAGGTAAGAAAGGCTGAAAGACGACCACCACTGAACAAGACACACAAGCTGAAACGTCAAGACTGGGCCAAGAAATATCTCAAGACTGATTTTTCTAAGGTTTTATGGACTAATGAAATGAGAGTGAGTCTTGATGGGCCAGATGGATGGGCCCGTGGCTGGATTGGTAAAGGGCAGAGAGCTCCAGTCCGACTCAGACGCCAGCAAGGTGGAGGTGGAGTACTGGTTTGGGCTGGTATCATCAAAGATGAGCTTGTGGGGCCTTTTCGGGTTGAGGATGGAGTCAAGCTCAACTCCCAGTCCTACTGCCAGTTTCTGGAAGACACCTTCTTCAAGCAGTGGTACAGGAAGAAGTCTGCATCCTTCAAGAAAAACATGATTTTCATGCAGGACAATGCTCCATCACACGCGTCCAAGTACTCCACAGCGTGGCTGGCAAGAAAGGGTATAAAAGAAGAAAATCTAATGACATGGCCTCCTTGTTCATCTGATCTGAACCCCATTGAGAACCTGTGGTCCATCATCAAATGTGAGATTTACAAGGAGGGAAAAGAGTACACCTCTCTGAACAGTGTCTGGGAGGCTGTGGTTGCTGCTGCACGCAATGTTGATGGTGAACAGATCAAAACACTGACAGAATCCATGGATGGCAGGCTTTTGAGTGTCCTTGCAAAGAAAGGTGGCCATATTGGTCACTGATTTGTTTTTGTTTTGTTTTTGAATGTCAGAAATGTATATTTGTGAATGTTGAGATGTTATATTGGTTTCACTGGTAAAAATAAATAATTGAAATGGGTATATATTTGTTTTTTGTTAAGTTGCCTAATAATTATGCACAGTAATAGTCACCTGTACACACAGATATCCCCCTAAAATAGCTATAACTAAAAACAAACTAAAAACTACTTCCAAAACTATTCAGCTTTGATATTAATGAGTTTTTTGGGTTCATTGAGAACATGGTTGTTGTTCAATAATAAAATTAATTCTCGAAAATACAACTTGCCTAATAATTCTGCACTCCCTGTATATTTCATTATCACATATATATTTTTTCCGGTCTAATATTCAAAGGTCAATTAGTATTACCACTAGGGATGGGCGAATGTTTCTAAAAATTTGAAATTTAAAACGAATTTTGATACATTCGTTCGTTCAAATCGAATTTCGAATGTTTATATAACATTCTAACATTCTATTTACGAATTTTCGTTTTCGAATTTTTTAATAAAATTCGAAAATATTTGTTCGTATAATATAATGTTTAGCTATGTATTCATTCAATTTTGAAATGTAATATTCAAATTTGAATGTGACATTCGAATTCGAATGTGACATTCAAATTTGAAATAGTATTTCTAGTCTACAACTGTGTTTAATAAATGTAATATTCAAATTCGAATGCTACATTCGAATTCGAATGTCACATTCGAATTTGAAATAGTATTTCTAGTCTAATACTGTGTTTTAAATGTGATATTCGATTCGAATGTGATATTCGATTCGAATGTGACATTCAAAATATTATTTCTAGTCTAATACTGTTTTATAAATGTAAAATTCAAATTTGAATGTGACATTCGATTCGAATGTGATATTCGATTCGAATGTGACATTCGAAATAGTGTTTCTAGTCTACAATTGTGTTTTATAAATGTAATATTCGAATGTGATATTCGAATGTAACATTCGAATGTGACATTCGAATTCGAATGTGACATTCAAATTCAAATGTGACATTGGAACACTGTAAATAACATTCGAAAATCGAATTTTTAAGAATATTCGTTCTTATCAACATTCTATTATGTAAATCGAATTTCTAGAATAACATTCGTTCTAACATTCGAATTCGGATATAAACACATTCGCCCATCCCTAATTACCACTATCTCTTATCTCTGGATGCTGTCTATAATTCTCCAATTATACAGTGTAACATAATATAATAGCCTTTTACCCAGTCTCTTTTTCCTTATTCATTTATTTTTTATTTTATTTATTTTTTATTTTCACTTATACATCCCATATTTCTCCACTGCCATTCCATTGCTATCACAAGATCAATATTAATAATATTTTCTAATTTCATAATTATTGCTAATTTTCACTACATGTAGTACAGTATACACTGCTGCCTTTGCAGCATAGTGGGGATGTTTAGTACCCACGGAGTAAATGGACCAGAGATCTAGTCCTCACATATAGGTTAGTATAGGTATATTATACAATCTCAGCTTATGTAATCTTATATTTATGTGCCTTATTCTTATTCTTACACTAAGAACATTCACACTTAATCTCTGGCACCAAATAAAATTATGCCATAACCTTTATATCAATTACCTACATTTATCCATTTGTTTTGTTTGCCTTTATGTACAGTATTGATATAGCCCAGGGGTTAGGGCTCCGATCTTTAGACATGGAGGTTGTGAGTTCGAAACCCACCAAGAATTGTGTTTAATTGTAGGGAGGCAATCTCCATTTGAAGCTCCCCCTTTTTAACATATCAGTACGTCCAATGTCTCTTGGAGTTTGAGAATCCGATATCAACTCCTTATTTTTTATATTCGCTTACACTAGTTGATCCGTTATAGCCCAGTGTTCAGGGCTCTTTATCTCCAGGTATTGAGGTCACGAGCGTGTTACCTACTAACTTTTTTGTCTAATCACAGTTAAGCTATATCCATTATAAACTGACAGCAAATCACTATTGAGAGTTTAATCACAGATCATTATATTATTTTTACTATTTTATTCTATGTGTTTGTCAGTTTATATTTTGGATATACTGTATATGGGATTTATGCATCCTTTAATGTATATTTCATCTATGTGCCATTCATTTATAAATAAGCCGCATCATTAAGTTACAATTATATCTCACATCTTAGGTTTTCATATACAGATATATTAAAAATATAACATGTCTTTTGTATATTATCCTAATTAGCTTTGACATTAGAGGGTTCCTTTTCCTCTCCCCACAAGGTGTATAGGAGCTAGGGGTTAATGAACTAGTCATTTGACACTAAGTTAGTACAGCTGATTTTCATATCTGTTTTAACCTATGGCTGTGTTTTTTGGGGTTATTTAAATCCAGATCACTCTGTGTGTAGTTAGGCTATGACTACGGCTTTTGCTGAAACGCGTATGCTTAACACAGCTGTACTCATGTATTGTCCTGTTTTTTTAATGGTGGAGTAACCATGAACTTTTAAATTACCCACATGGGTGGAATAAATGTTATGTTTTATTATACTATGGACTTGCTCAGTTCCTTTTTCCAGTTTCCCTTTAAAGATGTTACATGAAAAATGCTAAGCAAAAGATATCTAAACATAAATTAAAAACTAAACGGGTTATACCTGTGGCTCTATAGGAATGCACAAGCACCCTACTTTTTTAGGTTGTGCCTTCATTATGTGAACAGTCTCTTCAACCACTGTGGTCCCTTCCAGTATATCCAAGCCCTGGATCATGTGACGTATCCTTTAAAGTAGGGTTGCACAAATACCATTTTTTTATGACTGAGTACAAGTACCGATACTTGTTTTCAAATACTCGCCGATACCAATTACCGATACTTTTTTTTTAATGTCATGTGACAGTTTACCAAGCACAATACAGACTAATTATTTAAGATTCCTTATTTATAATTATAAAGGGCTGATTCAAAAGACATTATGAAATAATAAAAAAATTCACTGAACATGTTTATAAATAAAAAATATTACAATAAAATATAAAATTTAAAGGGGTGATACAATTGGGTTGTAGGGCTGTTATATAACATCAATCTGACATTTGTATGGAGGTTCGACTCTAAGTTGAACAGACTTTCACTTTCCACACTACTGCATGGGACTGAACTGGAAATCTGTTTATTAACTGCCCAGTACTTCAGGGGTTTGTCTGAACGAGGTACAGTGATCTCTCCTACAATAATACAAATAACAGCAATTTGTATTGGCAGAACAGTAGTAAACAATTTTTAGTTTAGTCTCCACTTCAGTTTAAAATGAAATGGGAACATGCAGTTTGAAAAAACGCCACAAGATAGCATATGGGTAGGAAGTAGAGGTATCGGTTTAAGTATTGGTGCATTTGCACGAGTACAAGTACTCATGCAAATACTTGGTATCGGTACCGATACCGATACTAGTATCGGTATCGGTGCATCCCTACTTTAAAGGGACATAAAACCTAAATGTTTTCTTTCATGATTCAAATAGAGCATGTGATTTTAAACAAATTTCCAATTTTTAAACAAATTTCCAATTGTTTTGTTCTCTTGATTTCCTTTGTTGAAACGTATACCTAGGTAGACTCAGGCGCTGCTGATTGGTGGCTGCACATCTATGCCTCATGTTATTGTCTCACTTAATGCATTCAACTAGCTCCCAGTAATGCTTTATTACTTCATCAACAAAGGATACCGAGTGAATGATGTAAATTAGATAATAGAAGTAAACTGTATTCTCTGTCTGAATCATGAAATAAACATTTTTGGTTTCATGTCCCTTTAACTCTGACATTGAACAACTATGCCACACACAAATTACTCCATCTCCACTCATTGTGACTCTACCCATGGAACACACAGGTATATTGGTCACAAGGCTGACAATACTATTGTTATTCAGCACAGAGGTGCATGTGTGCGCATGCGTGTCTGTGTTTTAGTTTTATAAAGAAACAATATAAAAAATGTAACTAAATTAATCTGCGCTGATACACAAATATCAGGGTTACATACCACAAACTGCGAAGACAAATTAGCACTATATATGCAGACTACATCCTGCTCACTTTAACTAATATTAATTAATCCCTGGCCACCACGCTATCTATTTTTAGAGAATATGGCAAGCTTTCAAATTTTCATCTTAACTTAACTAAGTCTGAATTACTAAAAATTACACATGACCCTGAAACCTTACTCAGGCTCCTTCAAAATTGCCCACTGAGAATACAACAATCCAAAATGAAATACCTGGGAAATGATCTCTCCCCAGACTTACAAATTATGTTTCCAAGCCAATAATAAAACATTAGAAAACAACTTAGTCGCAGACTTATCTAGCTGGAAAAGCAAATAGATCTCTTGGGTGGGTTGGATTAATGTGATCAAAATTAATGTGTTACTTAGACTGCTTTACTTGCTCCAAACTACGCCAATTCCACTACCCATAAACTACTTACACAAAATACAGAACATAATAGAACAATACATCTGGGGAGATGTTAGACCTAGAGTAGCCAAGAAAACACTCTACCTCCCCAGAGATAAGGGGGGCCTTGGAGTACCCAATATACTTATATATAAACAAGCAATCTCCCTACACAGATGTGTGGACAGGTGGTACAATGACCCTAATAAAGACTGGGTACAGTTGGACTGTGACATTCTGGAGACGAGAAATGCCGGCCTCACAGCCTGGCTCACAGCTAAAGACAGACCAACAGCTACAACAACCTACCAATTATTTCAAGACTTCTACACTACTTGGGATAAGATCCTACACATCTCCACAAATATATCCTGAAAATATTCCCTACTGACACCAACAAAACCCTGCGGTGCCATTGAACTACAAAGAAAAGAGAATGGACCAAAGAACACCCTTAAAGGCCGGGACTCTCTTAGTATTAACAGAAGGGAATAAACTTAAACCACTCAGCACGATTAAAGAAAACATACGCAACATAAATATGAGTTGGCTCTCACACTCCCAATTAAACCACTTCCTCATGACACATAAGCACAAGCATAACCTCACTAGACAAAAGACTCCCTTTGAAAACATCTGCCTGCGAGAAGCTCCCACAGCACACGCGGTATTGTTACTATACCAGCTTCTGTTGGTAGATGATATACACACACTCCCTTCATATACCAAGGCCTGGGAGAAGGAACAACAAACAGAAATACATTTCCCAGACTGGCAGACAGCAAAAAAAGCCTTGATCTCTGCAAGAGTGCAGGAATCTAGCTACAAATTCTTATCAAGGTGGTATCTCTCCCCTAGTAGGCTACAGCAAATATATAAATCAGCTTCGGGGAAGTGTTGGAGAGACTGTGGAGGGGATGGAACACCCACACATATCTGATGGGACTGCCCCAGGCTAGATACATATTGGGTGGGAGTCCTCGAACACATAGAAAAAGTACTAGAGAAGCCATTACAGAACAGTCCCAAAACACTCCTATATATATCCTTACCCAGGCTTGATTACAAGCCAGATAGAGCCCTGCTGTTGGTCAAGCTAAATAGTGCTAAAATGTTAATCCCGAAACACTGAAAGTCACATAACGCCCCAATAGTAGACGAATGGAAACAACAAGTGGACACCCTGATCCACTTAGAGAGGTTTCATCATATTCAGCATGGGACAACAGACATACACAAACTTATGCTAGAGCAATGGACCAATAGCAATAACCACCCAGAGTAGAGAGAGCACGGTCTGTTTAATAATAGAAAAGCAAAAGTGAGTTCTTAGCCCACGTTCTTCGTACACACCATACCACATACTATATAATACGGACAGTGTTTCTTTTTCACACAACACGACAGAAGCATAGGCCACTGCATTTCAAGACAGTACTTGCAATTATTAATGCAGGTACCACAACATAGGGACAATAAACTGAAATATACGTCAGGTTGAGAGGCCTATACTACCCAAGAGGTTTTAAGAACCACTTCTAAATCATTGTTTTATCCTTCTTTCCTTTAATGATTATTTAATTTATGTTCACATTGCTACAAGGGCTGGAATGCCCATCTGGAAATTCATCTCTGTTTTCAAACCAGAATTATCATTCAAGGACATTATATTGCTATTAAAGGGACATGAAACCTCATTTTTTTTCTTTCATGATTTAGAAAAAGCATGCAGTTTTAAACAACTTTCTAATTTACTTCTATTATCTAATTTGCTTCATTCTCTTGATATTCTTAGCTGAAAAGCATATCTAGATAGGCTCAGTAGCTGCTGATTGGTTGCTGCACATAGATGCCTCCTGTGATTGACTCTCCCATGTGCATTGCTCTTTCTTCAACAAAGGATATCTACAAAATGAAGCAAATTAGATAATAGAAGTAAATTGGAAAGTTTTTTAAAATTGTATTCTCTATCTGAATCATGAAATAAAAAATTTGGGTTTAGTGTCCCTTTAACCATATTTTGTGTAAGGCACTGGTTGCCAACATTCCATATTCATATTGTAAACAAAATTTATTGAATAACCTGTAACATTTAGTTGACATTCAATAAAGCTCTTTTGAAACAAACATTTTTTTTTAACCAAACTAAAGAGAGGCTAAAAGAAACATCACTAATATCAAAATAAGTTTATTGAATCCAACACTGAAATTAAAGAGACAGTCTACACCAGATTTTTTGTTTAAAAAGATAATCCATTTAGTATTCATTCCCCAGGTTTGTATAACCAACACTGTTATATTAATATACTTTTTACCTCTGTGATTACCTTGTACTTAAGCCTCTGCAGACTGCCCCCTTATCTAAGTTCTTTTGACAAACTAGCATTTTAGCCAATCAGTGCTGACTCCTAGGTAACTACACGGGCATGAGCACAATGTTATCGATATGGCACACATGAACTAACACCCTCTAGATAAGAGGCAGACTTCAAAGGCTTAGAAATTAGCATATGAGCCTCCTAGGTTTAGTTTTCAACTAAGAATAAGCTAAATTAAATATTAAAGTGAAGGTAAATTTTAATGACTGAAAGCCTGTTTTTTAAAGATACTATTAAAAACAGGGGCACTTTCATTCATCAAAGTTTAGAAAGTAGCCGTTTTGATTAAAAACTTTTTTCGCAGCCAGAGCAGCTTCCCCCACCCGGAGATTCTCTCTTCACACGTCATCAATGAATAATCCAGCTTCCTCCAATCACGGCATGGCCTCAGGCAATGATTATCCTGTGGGGAAAGCCGTGATTGGAGGAAGCTGGATTAGTCATTGATGACGTGTGAAGAGAGGATCTCTGGGTGGGGGAAGCTGCTCTGGCTGTGCAAAGAAGAGAGGTAAGTTTTTAATCAAAACGGCTGCTTTGTAAACTTTGATGAAGGAAAGTGCCCCTATTTTTAATAGTATTTAAAAAAACGGGCTTTCATTCATCAAAGTTTACCTTCACTTTTAAGTATATAGGAAAGTGGTTTAACATTTACATACCCTATCTGAATCATGAAAGTTTATTTTTGACTAGACTGTCCCTTTTAACTTTAGCAAAAAACACAGAGAGAAGATTTGTAGATTGAAGAGACAGAGTTGCCTTCTATGGATGATGTGCAGTCACTAGAGGCAGGTGAGGCAGAGATTCACCTCTCATATGGGCAAAAATATATATATATATTTTATTGCTGCTTTTTCCCCAGCATTTTTTTTCACAGCTACATGTTGTGCAATGGAGAGGCACAAGCAGGTCTGCCCACCATTACACAACATGCTGCGCCACCTACTGGATGAAAGGGGTTCATTGCATGGCACATAACTGCTTATTTGAGGCAGTCCTATTTGGACTGACCCAATCCAGTGAGAGGCATTAGTAAGTGGAACTTAGGGTTGGGGCTGGATGTTAAATCATATAAAACAAAACAAAAACGGAAAAACAACTTTCATTTATTTTGTTGCTGTCCTGTGAAGCTGCCAGCTTTGTTAAAGTGAAAAAGAGAGTTCTGTACCACCCCTCCAAGTGCAGTGGAATGTGCCACTGTCACTTCCTTACAGAGCAGCCAGGAAGAGATGCAGTGAGCAGTGTTTTAGCCACATTTTATTGAAGTAAGTTCTGCAACCTTAGATTTTGCTGAAAGGGATTCTGTTAGTGAAAATGATAATTTAACCTCTTAAGGACATATGACGGAATTTTTCCGTCATAAAACCATTGAGCAAACTGAAAGCTGTGTCCTTAAAGGGTTAATGAATGTGGTTTAGTGTTTTTTGTTTTTTTACTCTTTTACAGCAGTTTAAGGATCGTTTTTTGTATTTTGTTTACTCAAAATTTACACCCACCCACAACCTTAGCAGCTTGCCTCTGTACTTCACACTAATTTATAGTCTCACTTTCTGAACTCTCTGTAGCTCTGCTGTTTTATTACTTAAAATTGCAGTGGTTTCTGTCTACCTTTTATTTATTTAATTAATGAATTGATAGTGCCATCTGATGGTGTGGCATTATTTAAAGGGGTGGGGTCAAGCGCCCCACCATCTTTAAATTTCACCAGCCGCCACTGGATCAAGACTTTTTTATATTTAAAGAATCTATAAGCATAATTTGCAGTATTAAAGTAAAAAGTATGTTTTTAAACATATTTTAATGGGTCTGGATTTCTAGATCTCATAATCAGAGAAAGCATTTTGTTATCTAGCAAGAGTTTCTGTTACAATCCTTTAGACTAAAATTAGATGTTTACTAAGTTGACCAGTTTTCCAAGACACCATTTAAAGGGACATGAAACCCATATGTTTTCTTTCATGATTTAGAAAGAACATGCAATTTTAAATAACTTTCCAATTTACATCTAATATCTAAGTTTCTTCATTCTTTTGATATCCTTTGTTTAAAATCATATCTAAATATGCTCAGTAGCTGCTGATTGGTGGCTGCACATAGATACCTCATGTGATTGGCTCACCCATGTGCATTGCTATTTCTTTAACAAAGGATATCTAAAGAATGAAGGTGTATCCTAGCCACTGCCTCACCAGCCTCTGACGTCACTACATGTCACTTTGAACAAACGAATTGGTTACTTCTTTTCATGCCTTGTATATAGTGGTCCTTATTTCTCGTGATGGCAAAATAGTGCAATGGTAATTTTGCCCCAGGTGAATCTTATCTTGAAGAGGAAAAGAGTCTCTGGTATCCACTCAACCCTAATCTAAATCGTAATCTAGTTGCAACATTGTGTTTGGTTATCTTCAGACCACAATGTTACGCCACAAACTGTATGCAAACATTAAAGGGACATGAAACTACCAAAAAAGTATTTCATGATTCAGATAGGGAATACAATTCTAAACAACTTTTCAATTTACTTATATTATCTAATTTGCTTTGTTCTCTTGGTATTCTTTGTTTAAAAGCCTACCTAGGTCGGCTCAGAAACTGGAAGATAGCTGCTGATTGGTGGCGGCACATATATGCCTCTTGTCAATGGCTTACGGGTGTGTTCAGCTAGCTCTCAGTAGTGTATTGCTTCTCCTTCAATAAAGGATAACAAGAGAATTAATCAAAATTGATAATACAAATAAACTAGAAAGTTTGGCTTTGTATCCCTTAAGTATTGAATGATATCAAATAAAAATAGTAATTAAGTATAAAGTACATAATAGTATAATGCATCTACATACACAGTTCTTAAAGGGACATTCTATTTGATTTGTTATTGTTTAAAAAGATAGATAACACATTTACTATCATTCCCCAGCTTTGCATAACCAACATTGTTATGTTAATATACTAAACCTCTAAATCTTTGCCTGTTTCTAAGCCCCTACAGGCTGCCCATTATCTCAGTGCTTTTATTAGCTTTTTAAAACCAGCTAGTGCTAGTTCATGTCTGGAATATAGATAACATTGTGCTCACTCCGTGGAGTTATGCAGGAAGCTGCCGTAATTGGCTAAAATACAAGTTTGTAAAAAAGCAGCAAGATAAGGGGCAGTCTCAGAGCATCTAAGCAGAGGTTTAGATACAGGTAATCATAAAGCTAAAAAGTATATTAATATAACAGTGTTGGTTAGGCAATACAAATCTTCACATTCTAACGGTAAAGTTTCTGATTGGCTGTAATTTGCAAACAACTGTACAAGACACTGACTGTAGGATGGTTGGGAGTGTCACTTAACCAATCATGAATAAGCTGCTCTATGAGTTGGCTCCACTAGGTAGCTGCCAACATTGCCTAATGATTCTCTCATTTCATTTGTTTTTTGTAGTTTCTGGGTAGACTGAAGAATCAGTTAATTGCCACCAACTCTTAGATAACTATATTACATCACGCAGCTAAACATTTTGCTCTTTAATTTTTTTATGCTCCGAGAAAAATTATATTCAGGCTAATTTTTTCTTTAAGCTTGAGAGTTACTTTTAATCATATTCGTTTGGCATGAAATTTCCTCTCCAATAGAAAGCTATTAACAAAACACAGAAGGATTAATTCATTCTCATTACCGAAGTCCCTGTTTTCTTCCCTAAAAGCTTCCCTCTAGTTAAAGGTTGACATGTTAAAATGCTAATAATTAAACTGTTACCAATGACTAATGAACTCTGCCATCCCTGAATGATGGGCTTGTTTGAATCACTGAGCTGAGCACATTTCAAAGCACAGTGTGGTGTTTTAACATTTGCACACCCAGAAGGTCTGTGAGTGTCTCTTCAGCAGTGAAAGGGTTAAGAAAACTGATAACATAATGTACTCAGATCTATGGCTAACAGTAGTCACTGTTACTTGCTCTAAGCCATGGCTGAACACCACAAGGCCTGGGGGCCACAGTCCTTCAGACACTTTGCTTTGGCTCTGACTTATTTTAGAAAATATTTGTCTATACTCTCACACTATTATGTATCTTAAAGGGATATGGAACCAAACATTTTTCTTTCATGATTCAGATAGAGCATGCCATTTTAAACATTTCTAGGTATCTCTTCAACACAGAATATCATGGGAATTAAAGGGATAGTAAACCCAAAAATGCTATTTTATGATTCAGATAGAACATACAATGTTAAACAACTTTCCAATTTACTTCTATTATCAAATTTGCTTCATTCTCTTGTTATCCATTGCTGAAGGACCAGCACTGTACTACTGGCAGCTAGCTGAACATATCTAGATAGCCAATCACAAGAGACAAATGTGTGCAGGCACCAATCAGTAGCTAGCTCCCACTAGTGTAGGATATGTGTGTATTCTTTTTCAACAAGGGATACTAAGAGAACGAAGCACATTTGATAATAGAAGTGCATTTAAAAGTATTATAAAATGACCTGCTCTATGAATCATGCAAGTTTAATTTTCACTTTCCTATCACTTTAAGCAAATTTTCTAATAGAACTAAGTTATAAACATTTTTTAAATGGTATTTTCTGTCTGAATCACTAAAGGAATTTTTTTTGTTTAATTTCCCTTTAATCAATAACAGACAAAGGGTTAAGTTCCTATAAGCTTACCACTTAGGCAATGTAAGTGTGCTGTGTCTATTCACTGTGTATTCTAATGGCCAGGAAACAAACGCTTATGGTCTGTCCTCAACTGCTCCTTATGCTAAACTGACAAGCGGGCAGAACACGGCAAGCCCCAGCTGACTGTGGACGGTTGGGAAGACCTAGAGTTCTTTGCGGAAAAGCAGCTTACAGGTTGACTCTGATCCCTGGTTGAAAGATCCCTTTTCTATCTGTGAGTACGGATTATCGTTTTTATTCGCACACTGTGATACTCGCCTAAAAGGGATTTTTTTATTTTTTCCCTATCTGGAGCAAGATTTCAATAAGCAGAGATTACCGGAACCTGTCTGCATTGCACAGGATTTTCTGCTCAGAACTTTCTGCTACAACATTGTTGCCACCATGTGTTTTTGTTATTTCTAAACTGTGTCAAGTGTTTTTGATTTGATGTGCACATTGGTTATTAACTTTTATATGTGTGTTTTTTTCATGTGATTTTTATGTCTAGTAAATATCTTTTATCTAAGTATTTCTCCAAATTTTAAGGTACACACCACATTAGCAGATTTTGGTATTCCTTTCCCCTGCATTTCAGCATTCAGTTGCACAATTAAAGGGATAGTAAAGTCCAAATTAAACTTTCATGATTCAGATAGGGCATGTAATTTCAAACAACTTTGTAACTTACTTTTATCATCAAATTTGCTTTGTTCTCTTATTATTCTTAGTTGAAAGCTAAACCTAGGTCGGCTCATATGCTAATTTCTAAACCCTTGAAGACTGCCTCTTATCTAAATGCATTTGTCGTTTTTTTCACAGCTAGGGGGCGTTAGTTCATGTGTTTCATATAAATAACATTGTGCTCATGCACGTGAAGTTATGTAAGAGTCAGCACTAATTGCCTGTAATGCAAGTCTGTCAAAAGATCTGAGATAAGTATGAGGGATTTAACACACCCACAGTATCTGACATGCAGATATTAAAGCGTCCTAGACTATCGCTCAAGTAATAAAAAGTAATTTTGGACTTATGAGTAAAAAAAAAAGAATTGCTATTGATTGCGCTTGAGCAATGTTAATGCACAGAAGCCCTACTATTTCTGTAATCTGGTAATCTAGCACTTAAAATTTTATGCATATTGTGTGCAGTTTGCATTGGTTGTGTTGGGGAGGAGCAGAATGAGTGGAGCTATAGAACCTTGTGGGTGTGGTCAAGAAACTGCTTATGCGATTGTTCTGCTGAAAAATGTCCCTGGATTTTTTTTCTTCTCAAATATTGGTGATTATGTCGCCATATTGTGGCCGGATATCTTGTGTATATTACGACCTGATCTCTAATGTGGGATTTAAACAGTTCTAGCCAGCGGTTGTTTCCCTGGCTATTTATCTAACTTAAATCTGAAAACTGAATCACATAATGTACAGATTTATCGTTTGATCTAGTTTTTCTGCAGATAAATGTGCAGTGGATTGCCGGCTTTCTTTGATGTATATCCTTTAAAAGAGCACAAATTGATTTTTGCCCTCTCGGTGTCTACATATTACATAATATAAATTACTTAGTTTCTTTAAAATGATGAATCTTTGCATTTGTTTGCCTTGAATATATGATAATGAATTCTTATTACATTTTCCTGGCTTTCCATTATAGATATAATGAAGGGGGCAACTTGTCATATGTTTTTCATAAGTTTGCTCTTGAAGATCTTAGAGTGGAATGTACGAAGGGGTTAGTGCCTCACAATTATTTTGTTTTCATCTGGTTATGAAATAAATCACTAATTCTAATAGTTTCATATATTTCAAATCACTAACAACTCGCTTATTTGTGCATGTAAGTCTGTCCAGCTTTCAGATATATCATGTGTTCTATTAAAGAGAAAGCACAGACAGCTACATAACTAGAGACCATGAAACCACAAAGTGCTGTGACAGTATTTGTGTACATATGTGCACATTCACACACATAAATAACACACTAAAAAAACAAAGTTAATCCATGAAGTTCTTTCAGATATATAAAGCATTAAAGGGATATTCTATTGTAAAATGTGCATGCTCTAATTCATTAAAGGGACATGATACCCAAATGTTAAAGCACTTGAATGTAATACAGAATAGCTGTAAAAAGCTTTACTACAAAATCTTGTGATATTTCAGTAAAATCTGTAAAGCAAAGCATGATTTCAGCACTGCTAATGCTGATTGGCTATTGTTTTGTTTTGTTTTCAACCTGCAGCTGGACAGTAGCTGAAAGATAACCGTTCACTGAGCACTTACTATTGTGAGATGAAGAACATTTGGGGTAAAATATCTTCCTTTTTCACATAGAGTGGTTCAGGGGATATTTTCTTGTCAGCTTTTTACAGTTATACTGCATCACTTTCAGACAGCTGCCAGTACCCACAATTGCGGCAAATAGGTAGAGGGGGGAGGGTTAGAGAGCTGTTTGGGGGGATCAGGGAGGTTGGGGGCTAAAGGGGGATCCAACACTGCAGAATAAATTTTTAAAAAATTATATAATTAAAAAAAACCTTTTATTTCAGTACTGGCAGACTTTCTGCCAGTACTTAAAAAGGCGGTGACAATTGTGAGGTGGGGTAGGGAATAGAGCTGTTTGAGGGGGGTCAAGGAGGGATCAGGGGGTGGGATGTGTCAGGTGGGAGGCTGAACTCTACACTTAAATTAACCCTACAAGCTACCTATTTAACCCTTAACTACTGGGGATAATACAAGTGTGGTGCGCAGCAGCATTTAGCGGCCGTCTAATTACCAAAAAGCAACGCCAAAGTCAAATATGTCTGCTATTTCTGAACAAAGGGGACCACAGAAAAGTATTTACAACCATTTGTGCCATAATTGCACAAGCTGTTTGTAAATAATTTCGGTGAGAAACCTAAAGTTAGTGAGAAAGTTAACTATTTTTTTTATTTGATCACATTTGACGGTGAAATGGTGGCATGAAATATACCAAAATGGGCCTAGATCAATACTTTTGGTTGTCTACTATACTACACTAAAGCTAAAATGAACCCTACAAGCTACCTAATTAACCCCTTCACTGCTGGGCATAATACACCTTCACTGCTGGGCCTAATACAAGTGTGGTGCACAGCGGAATTTAGCAGCCTTCTAATAACCAAAAAGTAATGCCAAAGCGATATATGTCTGCTATTTCTGAACAAAGGGGATCCCAGAGAAGCATTTACAACCATTTGTGTCATAATTGCAAAAGCTGTTGGAAACAATTTCAGTGAGAAACCTAAAGTTTGTGAAAAAGTTTGTGAAAAAGTTAACGATTTTTTTTTTTATTTGATCACATTTGGTGGTGAAATTGTGGCATGAAATATACCAAAATGGGCCTAGATCAATACTTTGGGTTGCCTACTAAAAAAATGTATACACATGTGAAGGGATATTAATTATCAGTGTTTCAGTTCCAAAAGTTTTCAATGGGATTGAGGTCAGGGCTTTGTGCAAGCCACATGAGTTCCTTCACCCCAAACTCATCAAGCCATGTCTTCATGGACCTCGCTTTGTGCACAGGGACACAGGAAACGGCCTTTCCCAAACTGTTGCCACAAAGCTGGAAGCTTCTTTTTGTCTGAAATGTATTTGTATCCTGTAGCATTAGGATGACCCTTCACTGGAACTAAGGTGCCTAACCCAAACTCTGTAAAACAACCCCAGACCATTATGCTTCCTCTACCAAACATTACAGTAGACACTATGCATTACAGTAGGTAGCATTCTCCTGGCATTCACCACACCCAGATTCTTCTATCATCCTTCCAGATAGTGAAGTTTTATTTATTAGTCCAGAGAACACATTTCCACTGATCTAGAGTCCAGTGGTGTTGTGCTTTATACCCCTCCAGCTGACGCTTGGCAGTGCGCATGTTGCTGTTAGGCTTGCGTACAGCTGCTTGGCCATGGAAACCCATTTCATGAAGCCCCTAATTCATAGTTCTTGTGCTGATGTTGCTTCCAGAGGCAGTTTGGCCCTACTCTGTGAGTTTGTGTGGGCTACCACTTCAGGCCTGGACTGTTGTTGCTCCCAGATGCTTCCATTTCACAATAAGAGCACTTACAGTTAACCACGACCGATCTAATAGCACAGATATTTCACAAACTAACTTATGGCAAAGGTGGCATCCAATCTGTAAAGTCACTGAGCACTAATTTGATTTCATGTCTATGTTTTTAATTTTATGCACCGGTTAGCAATGGGTGTGACTGAAACACCTGAATTAAATAATTAGTTGGGGTGTCTAAATATTTTTGAATTAATCAAATTTGATTATAGAAATAAATAAGAAAGTTGTTTAAAATTGTATGCTCTTTCTGAATCATTACAGAAAAGTTTTGGTTTTATGTCCCTTTAACTCCTTTCAATGCGACTAAGGCTGGCTTAGGGGCATGACATGTCTTGATTTCTATGTCTGTAACATTGTTATAGACAGGCCCAGACTGACCAGAGACCTTACAGGGCATTTGTCCAGTGGGCCAGGGCCAGTTGGAGGCTGGAACCAGTTGCCTTTGCCCCATATAGATTTTTATTCAGTGTAGGATTGGTCTGTGGCAGTTTTATACAACTCATACCTATGTAGGTATGGAGTATGCATGGATTATTGATCTCTGGGATCGCATGTGGCTTTTCACCTAATGTCTGCCTGTTGCCTGGCCTCTAGTATGTACTTGTATATCTCAGAGGTCTCAATAATGACTGGGCCCACACATCTAATGGCCTCTTCTGACCCATTAGTCAGTAGTGACATTCCTATAGGGGGTGCTTGGGCTCCACTTGCATCATGCCTTGCCCCTCTAAGTGCCAGACCCCAGCAGCAAAAGATGGATCACATTTTAGATAAAATGCCGCCACTGTCCTCCCTGACTATGGATTGAACAATGTATTTGTATGAGTTGATAACCTCTCAAAGATCACCTCATACAGATCCATTGGTTGAGCCATGGTCCAGGAGCAATGCCATATTATCTACAAGTTGATCAGAAACAGCTGACGAGACACTGGGGCTGGCTGCGTCCCCCTGACAATGAAAGTTGACTTACTTTAGTACTTAAGTACAGTATCTTACCTACTGTTCCTATAAAAATTTGCCTATATGGTGGCAAGGTTTCCAAGATGGTTGCCATAGTGTTTTTATCTTGGAAAACCTGCCACCATATTTGTACAGGAAGGCTGTACAAACCAAGAGGGAAGGAAAACAGTCACAAAGAAGCAGCTCCTTTTGATGGTGTCTGTTGGTGTCTATATGTGACTGTGTGATTATAGATGTCTGGGTGTGTTTGTGTGCACATGTAGGTACCCTTGGATGTCTATGTGTGTTATTTGGCTCTGCTAGTGCAAGTTCCTATGTGTGATGACAAGTATCCCACGTGCCTGTTATTTAGTGACTGCTACACAGAATGATGAGCAATAAGCGATTATTGTTTATTTAAATGTAAACTTCAATAGTTCCTTTTCTTATTTACATTTCACTTTTTACTATTTAATCACAACTAATTTACAAAATACAGTGACAGAAGAATGTTACAAACTTAAAATGTTTTTGTAAATCAAACTAGTACGTTATACCTGTGAGTTCTGGGATATGGTTCAATAACAAAAGGAGGGGAGTGGGCTATTCTGCGTTGCAATTTGTGGGACTAATTTTGGTTCCAGTCCAGCCCTAGTTACAGACATTGACTGTTGCCATATGGTGCTCAATACATGTGCACGCTCCTGAGCCTACATATGCTCCAGGGGTCAAGTCCTACAAAAAAGCCATGCAGAAATGTAAGCACCATGTTTAATAAAAGATAGTAAAGATAATATTCATAACAGGAGTGATAACACATCAGGACTGCTGACAGTCTTACATTTAGTGTATTGTAGAAAGTGTTACTTCCTATTACTAGAGGATCTCACTATCCCTCTAACCAGGCTGTGGTCCAGCTCCTCCCACCAGCAGCAGCAGTCTTTATTGAAGTGTTTCTGTTCTCTGTCCAGAGTGAACTTAGTTCCTCCTGCAAAAATAGTGCAGGAACTCTGTTACAATGCGTTCCCGCCCGACTTGACCCCTGATATGCTCTAATGAAATAAAGGCAAGTTTCAACATAGATAAAGATGAAAATATGATAAATGAAATAAATTGAAAAGTTTTTTTTTTGTTTGTTTTAATAAATTGAAGGCTATATCTAACTCAAAGGGTGAAAGCAATGTTGACTGCTATGTTCCTTTAGGGCAGAGCTTTCCAAACTTTTCATCTTGGTGACACACTTTTTAGACCTACATCATTTCGTGACACAGTAAATCAGTTGTACTAGCAAAAAGGAGGTTAAACTAACTTGTTTTAAGAGATACGGACACAAACATAAATTAAATAATAACTAAATGTATTTACAAGTAACAGTATGTATGTTATTTTAATGGGATGTATGAGGTTGATGGGATGAACACAATTTCTGAATATTTGGTGGAATATTAGATAAAGACACTCGCATTTTATCATCAAGCATTTTTAAGCTTCCACTTCCTATCCATATATCAAGAGCAGGAGCAGCAATGCACTACTGGGAGTTAGCTGCAAAAAACCCCAGACTGACTTCTGACTTCAGCTCAGCGTTTAAGCTGCCGCCCTCAGAGCTCGGTGAGTCCGATTGACTACTGCCATTGCTGTAAACACACTGCCGTCCCACTCACTGACTATACATGCAGTCACGAGCCAATTAAGGAGACTACACGTGCAGTCAGGAGCCAATGTGCCGCCAATTGGAATAGTTTCAGATCTCACTGAGCTGTGCCAATAGGTTAAGATGATCTGTGACCCCCTAGGTATCAATCACGTGTCAACCATGTGATATGTGTAGCAGGCAGGCAGAAAGTCAGAAACCCCCCAAAAAAATTTCAAAAATTAAATTAAAAAAAATTTATGCTGAAGCAGGGACACACCTACACACTGCTGCCGACACACTAGTGTGTCCCGACACACAGTTTGGAAAGCACTGCTTTAGGGCATAGTGATAGATAAGACGGGGATACAGCTAAATGTTACTGTAATGCGCTCTGGAATGGTTTTGTTGTAATTGCAAAAACAAAAACTATGTAACTCCTTGAAATAATAATATTTTTATAACTTTTTCATAGTAATTGGAATTAAAGTACAATAATGCCCAGGGTCTTTTGTCACTTTTTATCATTTTTACTCCCTATTTACTTCCATTTTTCACCAGGAGCCTCACTTTGCATTTTTATCCTCCAACCAACTATACAACCCCAGATGTTTGAATGCTGAGTTATGAGATTTGACGACTGGATAACTTGCTAATAGCTGAGGAAGTGAACAAGTGTTTGATCTTCCATTCAGCATTGAAGGGCAAAGCTCTATAAATCAGATGAATGCAGGGCTGTCTGCAGCAGAGAAGAGGTTAATAGCTCGCAGTATCCACAGAATATCCCCCTGTTGCACAATTCTCCAATGAGTTGTACTACAAAGAGGATAATTCATTAAAGTAAAAAGTGTCAGCTTGGACCATTTTCAGATTAAATATAGTGAAGTCAAATCCACTAGAAGTGGCCCTAACAGATGCCTCACGGTCTCATTACGCCCTATCTGCCAAAAGCATATTGTGAGCTCACAGTGAATATTCTGTGATATTTCTTTCTTTTAGTAACAGAAGACTGGGAAGAGCCCCAATGCGCCGGAAAGGGGTACAGCTTTTCTTTACCGGAAGCAATTAGTCACAAGTAGGCACAACTGGGGCAAACATGAGGAAGGTCTACACTTATTGTGACCTATTGGTTAATTGTGCACATGTTAGTAATGATCCCTGTTAAAGAGATATCCTAGTGCATAAAAAAAAAGATCTAGGGCCATTTGGCCTGGTGGCAAAAATAGTAAAATGTCATTATTTATTTTGCCCACTTTTCCTGTAATTTAACTCAGAACAATAAGAGTTTTCCTATTCTGACAATTGGAAGGGCACATGAAAGGTTTTACAGACATAACCCTGTTACAGATTTTTCCCTTATTGCCATCAACAGAGATTATCAGATAAGAAACTGCAACACATTGGAACTGGAACATTTGCTAACAAGATGGCAGTGACCCAGTAACACATCTGGATTGGCTCTTCCAAATAAGACGGATGGAGTTTAGCTATTAAAAACAATTACAACAAAGAAGCTGTTAATACATTTCCTTTTCTACATTTTTATTATTTATTTATTGCAAGACTGCAAACAAATATTATAATAAGTTGTTTCTGTCCATTTAGTAATTTGATAAAAGTCTGTTTGTAAGAACTGAAATGCAATTTAAAGGACCAGTAAATACAGTAAATTTGCATAATCAATAAATGCATGCTAAAAAGACAATGCAATATCACTTCTAGGGGTATATTTATTATGCATCTGTTTCAGGCTTGCCGGTCATAAGACCGCTGCTCCTTAACTCAGGTGGCGGACAGCAATCATCCCAATCGGATACGATTGGGATAATTGACACCCCTTGCTAGTGGCACATTGGCCATGAATGTGCAGGGGGCGGCATTGCACATGCATTTCACCAAAAATGCTTCTGCAATGTTTAATGCCGACAACGTATGCTGTTGGCATTTAGCGATGTTTGATGGACATGATAAATCTACACCTTAGGGCTAGATTTATTAAAGTCCTATGGCTGCAAGTTCTCACAAGAACTTGCTCGCCGTAATTTATCAAGCAGCGGTCACCAGACCGCCGCTTCCCTAACCTCTAGTCAGACCGAGGAGATTGACAGCTCCTGCCCACGCTTGATTGGCTGTGCGCAGGCAGGGGGCGGGATTGCACGCGAGCGCAAAATTGCGCTCGTGTGCAATTGGTTAATACCTGCTGGTAATTTTGCCCCGCCACAGGCGAGCTGAGGCGTACAGGGGAGCGTATACGCGCCCCTGTCCGCCTCAGCTGTAATAAATCTAGCCCTTAGTCTGAACTTTAAATGAGTAGATTTTTTTCTGACAAATTTCAAAGTTCTGTCTATTTCCACTCCTCCTGTATCATGTGACAGCCATTAGCCAATCACAAATGCATATACGTATATTCTGTGAATTCATGCACATGCTCAGTAGAAACTGGTAAATCAAAAAGTATAAATATAAAAAGGACTGTGCACATTTTGTTAATGCAAATAAATTGGAAAGGTGTTTAAAATTGATGCTCTATCTGAATCATGAAAGTTTAATTTTGACTTGAGTGTCCCTTTAATGAAGTGGCATTAGATATTAAAAATAATTATACTAGACATTTACAAAGTCAACGATTAATTTTGAATGAATATTTGGAAAAATTACTTTTCCGAATATTCGTCTGCTGCACTATTCGGTATTCGTTTTGTTTAAAATAAAATGAATAATGAATATTCGGGGAGCATTTACATTCATTTCCGTTAAATGTTCCTTTGCCACAGGTGAAAAAGTGTAGCCTTATACTTACCCCTAGCTCACCGGAGAGCCTCGATCCTGACCCTTCTTCACAGAACCCCGGTCAGTGCTAAAATGAGGCTTAGTGCAGCTGATACCAGAAAATGCCTTACTACAGGGCTCAGCATTATTAGCACCACAGATGTTTTGGAACTACATTTCCCATGATACTCAGCCAGCCTGAGTGTCTGAGCATCATGGGAAATGTAGTCCCAAAACATCTGGGGTGCCAAGGTTGCTGACCGTTGCTCTACTAGATCTTCACTTTTAACACAGGCTCTGGGATCCTCCTCGCTAAGATTCCTATTTATGCAGCTCAGGGTTCTGTGAAGAATTTCATCAGCATTTGTTCGTTTTGTTGAAAATTAGTGCATTAGTTTGGATATTCTTTTTGTGAAAACAAAACAAATATCCATGTTTTTGTCACAAATTCACATTCATAGTTAAATGAATGCACAAGCCTTAATTATATTTATTTATTGTAATTTTGATGTATATATTTAAAGTGAAGATCAATTTCGATGAATTGGTGCCCGGATTTTAATAATCCTATTAAAAACAATGGCACTTTAATTAATCAAAATTGACATTTCTTCAAAAATTTACCGTTTAATCCTGACAGCCGCTGCAGCGCTTCCTCCGCCCGTCGGAAGCCCTCTTTGCGGGTCTAAAATAACGAATCCGGCTTCCTCCAATCACAGCGTTGCCTTTATTGGAGGAAGCCGGATTCGTCATTTCTGACGTATGAATAGGCTTCCAATGGTCGGGGGAATCGCTGGAGCGGCTGTCAGGATTAAAAGGTAAGATTTTGAAGAAAACTAGTAAAATGTCAATTTTGATGAATTAAAGTGCCCTTGTTTTTAATAGGTTTATTAAAACCAGGCACTAATTCATCAAAATTGACTTTCACTTTAAGTAGATTTATTAAGATTTTGATAAAAAAAAAATATTTTGTATTTTAAAATGAGATGCTTTTAGAAAATATAGTCATCGTGTATATAAAAGAGGAATATATCTTATGAAATCCTTTTTTTTAATTTTATTAGCATTTTAGTGTTTTAATCTGACAGACCCACGTTAGATATTACAAATGTAAACTTGCGGCAGATTTTGAAACCTGGGACATTACATGGAAGAGATTTGAGCAATCAGATTTTTAATTTCAAATTTAAAGGGCCAGTCTAGTCCAAAATAAAGTTTAATGGTTCAGATAGGACATGTAATTTTAAACAACTTTCCAATTTACTTTTATCACCAATTTTGCTTTGTTCTTTTGGTATTCTTAGTTGAAAGCTAAATCTAGGAGGTTCATATGCTAATTTTTAGACCATGAAGGCCGCCTCTTATCTGAATTCATTTGACAGTTTTTTACCACTAGAGGGTGTTAGTTCATGTGTGGCATATAGATAACACTGTGCTCATGCACGTGGAGTTACCTAGGAGTCAGCACTGATTGGCTAAAATCCAAGTCTGTCAAAGGAACTGAAATAAGGGTGCAGCCTGCAGAGTCTTAGATACAAGATAATCACAGGGGTAAAAAGTGTATTCATATAACTGTGTTGGTTATGCAAAACTAGGGAATGGTAAATAAAGGGATTATCTTTTAAAACAATAACAATTCTGGTGCAGACTGTCCTTTAAATTGTACTAATCCTTACTGTGATCTGGAGAACAGACATCAAGTAGCGTGCCACACTGTCTCATTATGTGACTTGGCAGCTCTGCTACATGAATCTTGAAGTACCAATGTCATGCAAACTCTTTAGTTAGATATACTAATTTCTGCATTTCTAAAATATCAAATCATACATGTTTTTCTTTTAAAGGGACAGTACAATGAAAATTAAACTTTTATTATTCAGACAGATTATACAATATTAAACATCTTTCCAATTTACTTTGGTTATCTTATATGCTTTTATCCCTTGACATCTTTTGTTTAAAAGCTTACCTACTGTAGATAGGTTCAGAGCAGCTCTCTATTGGGAGCTAGCTGCTGATTAGTGGCTGCATATGTGTCTCTGTCTTATCTCACCCAGTGTGTTTAGCTAGCTCCCAGTAGTGAATTGCTGCTTTTTTAACATAAGATATGAAGGAAATAAAAAACATTTGATAATAGAAGTAAATTGGAAAGTTGTTTAAAATGGTAGGTTCGCCCTGAATTATGATAGAAAATTGTAGGGTTTCATTTACCTTTAAGATCTAGGAAAAAATATTTTCCATTTTAAAAGGGTTAAATAAGCTTTGTTTTCCCATAGTGCAGTAGGGGCACCTCACAGACCCTAAAGTGCTGTCTGCACACAAAGGTTCATTGCTTGCACCTGCTAAAACATTTGAGGTATTTAAGAAGCAGAGAAACACATTTGCTTTTCATTTCATGTGATTTTTCAGAATCTTTGAAGTGTTTAATAGTAGTCCAGAAAAGATTTTTACCTCTTAATCATTTGCTTGTAAGTCGCACACTGCTCTGCTAAGCTGTCAACTAGAAAACAATTCAAGCCCAGACTTTTATTAAGTGCCACATGCCCAGTCAGTGTTCATTAGGGGTGCTTCAAGGTTCAAATTAGGTAATTTATGGGGAAATGAAATTATATAAAAAAAAATCATTTGTGTATAGAAGTAGGCAGAACACAGGCACATTTTTTTTACTTTAGTTAATAATAAGCAAATTATTTACTCACCACATATTACAATTTGTAGTTTAAAAAACATAATTTATGTAAGAATTTACCTGATAATTTCATTTCTTTCATATTGGCAAGAGTCCATGAGCTAGTGACGTATGGGATATACAATCCTACCAGGAGGGGCAAAGTTTCCCAAACCTCAAAATGCATATAAATACACCCCTCACCACACCCACAATTCAGTATAATGAATAGCCAAGAAGTGGGGTGATAAGAAAGGAGCGAAAAGCATCAACAAGGAATTGGAATAATTGTGCTTTATACAAAAAAATCATAACCACCATAAAAAGGGTGGGTCTCATGGACTCTTGCCAATATGACAGAAATTAATTTATCAGGTAAATTCTTACATAAATTATGTTTTCTTTCATGTAATTGGCAAGAGTCCATGAGCTAATGACGTATGGGATAGCAAATACCCAAGATGTGGAACTCCACGCAAGAGTCACTAGAGAGGGAGGGATAAAAATAAAGACAGCCAATTCCGCTGAAAAATTAATCCACAACCCAAATCAAAAGTTTTAATCTTATAATGAAAAAAACTGAAATTATAAGCAGAAGAATCAAACTGAAACAGCTGCCTGAAGTACTTTTCTACCAAAAACTGCTTCTGAAGAAGAGAAAACATCAAAATGGTAGAATTTAGTAAAAGTATGCAAAGAAGACCAAGTTATTGCTTTGCAAATCTGATCAACAGAAGCTTCATTCTTAAAAGCCCAGGAAGTAGAAACTGACCTAGTAGAATGAGCCGTAATCCTCTGAGCCGAGATTCACCCGACTCCAAATAAGCATGATGAATCAAAAGCTTTAACCAAGATGCCAAAGAAAAGGCAGAAGCCTTCTGACCTTTCCTAGAACCAGAGAAGATAACAAATAGACTAGAAGTTTTTCTGAAATCTTTAGTAGCTTCAACATAATATTTCAAAGCTCTTACCACATCCAAAGAATGTAAAGATCTCTCCAGAAAATTCTTAGGATTAGGATACAACGAAGGGACAACAATTTCTCTACTAATGTTGTTGGAATTCACAACTTTAGGTAAAAATATAAATGAAGTCCGCAAAAAACGCCTTATCCTGATGAAAAATCAGAAAAGGAGATTCACAAGAAAGAGCAGATAGCTGAGAAACTCTTTTAGCAGAAGAGATGGCCAAAAGGAACAATACTTTCCAAGAAAGTAATTTAATGTCCAGAGAATGCATAGGCTCAAACGGAGGAGCCTGTAAAGCCTTCAAAACCAAATTTAGACTCCAAGGAGGAGAGATTGATTTAATGACAGGCTTGATACGAACCAAAGCCTGTACAAAACAATGAATATCAGGAAGATTAGCAATTTTTCTGTGGAACAGAACAGAAAGAGCAGAGATTTGTCCTTTCAATGAACTTGCAGACAAACCCTTATCTAAACCATCCTGAAGAAACTGTAAAATTCTAGGAATTCTAAAAGAATGCCAAGAGAATTTATGAGAAGAACACCATGAAATGTAAGTCTTCCAAACTCGATAATAAATCTTTCTAGACACAGATTTACAAGCCTGCAACATAGTATTAATCACTGAGTCAGAGAAACCTCTATGGCTAAGCACTAAGCGTTCAATCTCCATACCTTCAAATTTAATGATTTTAGATCCTGATGGAAAAACGGGCATTGAGATAGAAGGTCTGGCCTTAATGGAAGTGGCCAAGGTTGGCAACTGGACATCTGAACAAGATCCGCATACGAAAACCTGTGTGGCCATGCTGGAGCCACCAGCAGTACAAACGAACGCTCCATTATGATTTTGGAAATCACTCTTGAAAGAAGAACTAGAGGTGAAAAAATATAAGCAGGTTGATAACTCCAAGGAAGTGTCAACGCATCCACTGCTTCCGCCTGAGGATCCCTGGATCTGGACAGATACCTGGGAAGTTTCCTGTTTAGATGAGAAGCCATCAGATCTATTTCTGGAAGCCCCCACATCTGAACAATCTGAAAAAACACATCTGGGTGAAGAGACCACTCTCTGGATGTAAAGTCTGACGACTGAGATAATCCACTTCCCAATTGTCTATACCTGGGATATGGACCGCAGAAATTAGACAGGAGCTGGATTCTGCCCAAGTAAGTATCCAAGATACTTCTTTCATAGCTTGAGGACTGTGAGTCCCACCCTGATGATTGACATATGCCACAGTTGTGACATTGGGGCATATTTATCAAGCTCCTTATGGAGCTTGATGCCCCGTGTTTCTGGCGAGCCTGCATGCTCACCAGAAACAGCAGTTATGAAACAGCTTTCACAAAGACCGCTGCTCCATAACCTGTCTGCCTGCTCTGAGCAGGCGGACAGACATCGCCGGAAATCAACCCGATCGAGTACGATTGGGCTGATTGACACCCCCTGCTGGCGGCCCATTGGCCGCAAATCTGCAGGGGGCGGCGTTGCACCAGCAGCTCTTGTGAGCTGCTGGTGCAATGCTGAATACGGCAAGCGTATTGCTCACCATATTCAGCGAGGTCTGGCGGACCTGATCTGCACTGTCGGATCAGGTCCGCCAGACTTTCATAAATAGGGGCCATTGTCTGTCTGAAAACAAATAAACGGTTCTCTCTTCAGAAGAGGCCAAAACTGAAGAGCTCTGAGAATCGCACGGAGTTCCAAAATATTGATTGGTAATCTCGCCTCTTGAGATTTCCAAACCCCCTGCGCTGTCAGAGATCCCCAGACAGCTCCCCAACCTGAAAGACTCACATCTGTTGTGATCACAGTCCAGGTTGGACGAACAAAAGAGGCCCCTTGAACTAAATGATGGTGATCTAACCACCAAGTCAGAGATAGTTGAACATTGGGATTTAAGGATATTAATTGTGATATCTTTGTATAATCCCTGCACCATTGGTTCAGCATACAAAGCTGAAGAGGTCTCATGTGAAAACGAGCAAAGGGGATCGTGTCCGATGCTGCAGTCATGAGACCTAAAACCTCCATCCACATAGCTAGTGAAGGGAATGATTGAAACTGAAGGTTCCGACAAGCTGCAACCAATTTCAGACGTCTCTTGTCTGTTAGAGACAAAGTCATGGATACTGAATCTATTTGGAAACCTAAAAAGGTTACCCTTGTCGGAGGAATCAAAGAACTTTTTGGTAAATTGATCCTCCAACCATGTCTTTGAAGAAACAACACTAGTTGATTCATGTGAGATTCTGCAGAACGTAAAGACTGAGCAAGTACCAAGATATCGCCCAAATATGGAAACACCACAATACCCCGCTCTCTGATTACAGAGAATAGGGCAACGAGAACCTTTGAAAAGATCCTTAGAGCTGTCGCTAGACCAAAAGGAAGAGCAACAAATTGGTAATGCTTGTCTAGAAAAGAGAATCTCAGGAACTAATAGTGATCTGGATGAATCGGAATATGAAGATATGCATTCTGCAAGTCTATTGTGGACATATAATGCCCTTGCTGAACAAAAGACAGAATACTCCTTATAGTCACAATTTTGAATGTTGGTATTCTTACATAACGATTCAAAAATTTTTAGATCCAGAACTGGTCTGAAATAATTCTCCTTCTTTGGGACAATGAACAGATTTGAATAAAACCCCAGACCCCATTCCTGAAAAGGAACTGGCACAATTATCCCAGATAATTCCAGGTCTGAAACACACTTTAGGAAAGCCTGAGCTTTTTCTGGGTTCACTGGAATGCGTGAGGGAAAGAAACTTCTCACAGGTGGTCTTACTTTGAAACCTATTTTGTACCCATGAGAAACAATGTTCTGAATCCAATGATTTTGGATTGAATTGATCCAAACATCCTTGAAAAATCTTAGTCTGCCCCCTACCAGCTGAGCTGGAATGAGGCCGCACCTTCATTCAGACTTGGGGGCTGATTTAGATCTTTTAAATGGCTTGGATTTATTCCAGACTGAAGAAGGCTTCCAATTGGAAACCGTTCCCTTAGGGGAAGGATCAGGTTTCTGTTCCTTATTTTGTTGAAAGGAACGAAAACAGTTAGCAGCCTTAAATTTACACTTAGATTTTTTATCCTGAGGCAAAAAAGCTCCCTTCCTCCCAGTGACAGTTGAAATAATCGAATCCAACTGAGAACCAAATAATTTATTACCTTGGAAAGAGAGAGATAGCAACATTGATTTAGAAGTCATATCAGCATTCCAAGATTCAAGCCATAAAGCTCTTCTAGCTAATATAGCTAAAGACATATATCTAACATCAATTCTGATGATATCAAAAATGGCATCACAAATGAAATTATTAGCATGTTGAATTTACTAAACAATGCTATACACATTATGATCTGGTACTTGTTGCGCTAAGGTTTCCAAACCAAAAAGTTGAAGCAGCTGCAACATCAGCCAAAGAAATAGCAGGCCTAAGAAGATGACCTGAATATAAATAAGCCTACCTTAGATAAGATTCAAGTTTCCTATCTAAAGGATCTTTAAAAGAAGTTCTATCTGCCGTAGGAATAGTAGTATGCTTTGCAAGAGTAGAGATGGCCCCATCAATTATGTGGATCTTTTCCCAAAACTCCAATCTATCAGTCGGCAAAGGATATAGTTTCTTAAACCTTAAAGAAGGAGTAAAAGAAGTACCCAGTCTATTCCATTCCCTAGAAATCACATCTGAAATAGCATCAGGAACTGGAAAAACCTCAGGAATAACTACATGAGGTTTAAAAACGGAATTTAAACGTTTACTGGTTTTAATATCAAGAGGACTAGTCTCCTCCATATCTAATGCAATCAACACCTCTTTTAATAAGGAAAGAATATACTCCATTTTAAATAAGTATGAAGATTTGTCAGTGTCAATATCTGAAGCAGAATCTTCTGAACCAGAGATCCTCATCAGAGATAGATAAATCAGAATGTTGTCGGTCATTTAAAAATTCATCAATTTTATGAGAAATTTTAAAAGGCCTTTTACGTTTATTAGAAGGAGGTATGACAGACAAAGCCTTCTGAATGGAATTAGAAACAAATTCTCTCACATTAACAGGAATATCCTGAGCATTAGATGTTGAAGGACCAGCAACAGGTAATGGATTACTACTAATGGAAATATTGTCTGCATATAAAGTTTGTCATGACAACTATCACAAACTACAGCCGGAGGAACAGTTAAAACAAGTTTACAACAAATGCACTTAGCTTTGGTAGAACCGACATCAGGCAGCAGGATTCCAGTAGTAGATTCTGAGACAGGGTCAGATTGAGACATCTTGCAATATGTAAGAGAAAAAATAACATATAAAGCAAAATTATCAATTTCCTTATATGACAGTTTCAGGAATGGGAAAGAAATGCAAACAAAATAAGCCTCTGGAAACCAGAAGCAAAAAGAAATGAAGTCTTAAATAATGTCAAAGTTTGGCGCCAAGTATGACGTCCACAACTGACAAAATATTTTTTGGCGCCAAAAACGTCTGCAACAAACACGAGCGTCATAGATGACGCAAGCACGTGAAAATTCTCAGCGCCAACTAAGACGCCAGAAATGATGAAATTACGTCAACAAACGTAATTCTTGCGCCAAAAAAGTCTTGCGCCAAGAATGACGCAATAAATGATAGCATTTTGCGCTCCCACAAACCTAACAGCCCACAATTTAGAAAAGAGAGTCAATTTGAAAACTTCAGGTAAGAATTTTTTTTTATTTTTTTTTTATATGCATTTCCCAGAAATGAAACTGACAGTCTGCAAAAAGGAAATATACTGATAAACCTGAATCATGGCAAATATAATACAAACATATATTTAGAACTTTAAATATAAAGTGCCAAACCATAGCTAAGAGTGTCTTAAAGGGCCACTAACCCCAAAATCTTTCTTTCATGATTGAGATAGAAAATAGAAATTTAAACAACATTACAATTTACTTCCATTATTTATTTTGCTTCATTTTCTAGATATCCTTAGTTGAAGAAAAAGCAATGCACATGGTGAGCATAGGATTCTATGTGCAGCAACCAATCAGCAGCTAGTGAGCATATCTAGATATGCTTTTCATCAAAGAATATCAATAGAATAAAACAAATTAGATAATATAAGTAAATTAGAAAGATGTTTAAAATTGCATTCTCTTTCTAAATCATAAAATAAAAAATGTGGGTGGCATGTCCCTTTAAGTAAATGAAACATACTTACCAAAAGACACTCATCTCCATAAAGTAGATAGCCAAACCAGTACTGAAACGAGAATCAGTAGAGGTAATGGTATATATAAGAGTATATCGTCGATCTGAAAAGGGAGGTAGGAGATGAATCTCTACGACCGATAACAGAGAACCTATGAAATAGATCTCCCGTGAGGAAGACCATTGCATTCAATAGGTGATACTCTCCACGTCCCTCTGACATTCACTGCACTCTGAGAGGAATCGGGCTTCAGTATGCTGAGAAGCGCATATCAAAGTAGAAATCTTAGCACAAACTTACTTCACCACCTCCATAGGAGGCAAAGTTTGTAAAACTGAATTGTGGGTGTGGTGAGGGGTGTATTTATAGGCATTTTGGGGTTTGGGAAACTTTGCCCCTCCTGGTAGGATTGTATATCCCATACGTCACTAGCTCATGGACTCTTGCCAATTACATGAAAGAAATGAAAATGTTTTCCAATTCACATCTACTGTCAAATGTACTTCTTTCTCTTGGTATTGTTTGTTGAAACTTAGCTCCTTCCCATGAGAGCATGCTGACATAGGCTCACGAGTGTACATGTGTCTGCCTGTCTATCGATCTGTATCTATCTGACTGCCTTTCTGTCTTCCTGTGTCTATCTGTATATCTATCTGTCTGTATCTATCTATCTGTCTCCCTCTGTCTGTCTATCTATAAATCTGTCTATCTGTATCTATCTGACTGCCTTTCTGTCTTCCTGTGTCTATCTGTATATCTATCTATCTGTCTCTCTGTCTGTCTCTCTGTGTCTAACTATCTATCTGTCTGTATCTGTCTGTCTGTGTCTAACTATCTATCTGTCTGTATCTATCTGTCTGTCTGTGTCTAACTATCTATCTGTCTGTATATATCTGTCTGTCTGTGTCTAACTATCTGTCTGTATCTATCTGTCTGTCTGTGTCTAACTATCTATCTGTCTGTATCTATCTGTCTGTCTGCGTCTAACTATCTATCTGTCTGTATATATCTGTCTGTCTGTGTCTAACTATCTGTCTGTATCTATCTGTCTGTCTGTGTCTAACTATCTATCTGTCTGTATCTATCTGTCTGTCTGTGTCTAACTATCTATCTGTCTGTATCTATCTGTCTGACTGTGTCTAACTATCTATCTGTCTGTATATATCTGTCTGTCTGTGTCTAACTATCTGTCTGTATATATCTGTCTGTCTGTGTCTAACTATCTGTCTGTATCTATCTGTCTGTCTGTGTCTAACTATCTATCTGTCTGTATCTATCTGTCTGTCTGTGTCTAACTATCTATCTGTCTGTATCCATCTGTCTGTCTCCCTCTGTCTGTCTGTCTGTCTATCTTAAGGCTAGGTTCTTGTAAGTCAATATCACAGCTTTCACAAAATCACTATGGTCTCAATGTGGCAGCACTAATGTAGCAAGTGAGTTTGACAATGCATCACATTCTTCTCCCTAATATTCACCTTAGCCCTAACCCTAGTTTCAGGCCCTGCAAGCAAAACTTCACCATCTAGGGCAGTGATGGCGAACCTTGGCACCCCAGATGTTTCAGAACTACATTTCCCATGATGCTTAGGCCTTCTGCAGTGCAGTTGAGCATCATGGGAAGTGTTCTGAAACATCTGGAGTGTCAAGTTTCGCCATCATTGATCTAGAGACATGGCTGACAGCAACACTCAGGCAGCAGGGTATCAGGCACAGACATCAGTACATCACTTCTTCTTTCTATCTTTCTTAACAACTGACACAAATTTCTTTTTTTAATCACTATTAATAATACTGCAGTATTTACCTCTTCTTGTATATATCACTCTTTGCTATAAGTGTGCAAGTGGCTCTTCATCAATAGATGTTTGCAATATACAGGGAGTGCAGAATTATTAGGCAAGTTGTATTTTTGAGGATTAATTTTATTATTGAACAACCATGTTCTCAATGAACCCAAAAAACTCATTAATATCAAAGCTGAATAGTTTTGGAAGTAGTTTTTAGTTTGTTTTTAGTTATAGCTATTTTAAGGGGATATCTGTGTGTGCAGGTGACTATTACTGTGCATAATTATTAGGCAACTTAACAAAAAACAAATATATACCCATTTCAATTATTTATTTTTACCAGTGAAACCAATATAACATCTCAACATTCACAAATATACATTTCTGACATTCAAAACAAAACAAAAACAAATCAGTGACCAATATAGCCACCTTTCTTTGCAAGGACACTCAAAAGTCTGCCATCCATGGATTCTGTCAGTGTTTTGATCTGTTCACCATCAACATTGCGTGCAGCAGCAACCACAGCCTCCCAGACACCTTTCAGAGAGGTGTACTGTTTTCCCTCCTTGTAAATCTCACATTTGATGATGGACCACAGGTTCTCAATGGGGTTCAGATCAGGTGAACAAGGAGGCCATGTCATTAGATTTTCTTCTTTTATACCCTTTCTTGTCAGCCACGCTGTGGAGTACTTGGACGCGTGTGATGGAGCATTGTCCTGCATGAAAATCATGTTTTTCTTGAAGGATGCAGACTTCTTCCTGTACCACTGCTTGAAGAAGGTGTCTTCCAGAAACTGGCAGTAGGACTGGGAGTTGAGCTTGACTCCATCCTCAACCCGAAAAGGCCCCACAAGCTCATCTTTGATGATACCAGCCCAAACCAGTACTCCACCTCCACCTTGCTGGCGTCTGAGTCGGACTGGAGCTCTCTGCCCTTTACCAGTCCAGCCACGGGCCCATCCATCTGGCCCATCAAGACTCACTCTCATTTCATCAGTCCATAAAACCTTAGAAAAATCACTCTTGAGATATTTCTTGGCCCAGTCTTGACGTTTCAGCTTGTGTGTCTTGTTCAGTGGTGGTCGTCTTTCAGCCTTTCTTAACTTGGCCATGTCTCTGAGTATTGCACACCTTGTGCTTTTGGGCACTCCAGTGATGTTGCAGCTCTGAAATATGGCCAAACTGGTGGCAAGTGGCATCTTGGCAGCTGCACGCTTGACTTTTCTCAGTTCATGGGCAGTTATTTTGCGCCTTGCGACCCTGTTGACTATTTTGAATGAAACGCTTGATTGTTCGATGATCCCGCTTCAGAAGCTTTGCAATTTTAAGAGTGCTGCATCCCTCTGCAAGATATCTCACTATTTTTGACTTTTCTGAGCCTGTCAAGTCCTTCTTTTGACCCATTTTGCCAAAGGAAAGGAAGGTGCCTAATAATTATGCACACCTGATATAGGGTGTTGATGTCATTAGACCACACCCCTTCTCATTACAGAGATGCACATCACCTAATATGCTTAATTGGTAGTAGGCTTTCGAGCCTATACAGCTTGGAGTAAGACAACATGCATAAAGAGGATGATGTGGTCAAAATACTCATTTGCCTAATAATTCTGCACTCCCTGTATATTTATAAACAGAATTTTTTTATATTTTTATTTGCACAAAGCTTAGTTTCATCAAACATCTTCATTACTGATTCACGGAACAATAACATTAATGTATATATTTTTGGCCAATAGGAATGCAAGGTACCCCAATATAAAAAGGGTACCTTGCATTCAATCTTTAGTGTGCGGCGGATGATAGCATGAAGAGGATCTCCACGTCGGATGACTGCGCCGCCTCCGCACCACCGGGATGAAGATGGAAGATGGTGCCGCGCTGAAAGAAAACCTTCGCTGTCTGGAAGAAGACCTTCACCGCCTGGAAGAAGATGGATGTCCGGACTTCATCAATGGTGAGTACCTATCTCGGGGTTAGGGGCCTATTTATCAAATGTCTTGCAGACCTGATCCGACAGTGCGGATCAGGTCCGCAAGACATGGCTAAATGCGGAGAGCAATATGCTCTCCGTATTCAGCATTGCACCAGCAGCTCACAAGAGCTGCTGGTGCAACGCCGCCCCCTACAGACTCGCGGCCAATCGGCTGCCAGCAAGGGGTGTCAATCAACCCGATTGTACACGATCGGGTTGAATTCCGGCGATTTCTGTCCGTCTGCTCAGAACAGGCGGACAGGGTTATGGAGCAGCGGTCTTTGTGACCGCTGCTCCATAACTTGTGTTTCTGGCGAGTCTGAAGGGAGTTACAGAACTTTCATATTCAGCGCAAGGCTTGCTGCCTATGTGTGGTGAGGTGAATATGGAGTAAAAATTCTCCATTCTCGGCTCGTAAGTCCTTGTGCTGAATATGTGATACCAACTGCAGACGCTGCTTCTATTTTAGTTTATGGGAGTAAAAACAGCGGGCGACGGGTGAAATATACCAATTTTTTAAGCGTCTGTAACCCCTGCTCCCCCCCCCCCAAAAAAAAACAACAACCCATACATACAATATAATTAGGTATTTAGGTATTGGTATCTCAAATTTCCAAAAAATGCATTTTACTTTACAGTAGGAAAGTTGTTCATATGACATCAAATGCTACATTAGAATATAACTGCATTGCTACGTTATAATTAGAAGCCATGATTTAAATACAAAATGCATTAATGCTAGCAGTGAGCAGGGCACAGCTTGTGGTCATACTCAGTACTAGACCCATAGAGGTGAATAGAGAAATCTCCAAGCTCCCCACTTACAAGACATGCTGAGCTGTCAGCCACCTTCAGACACAATGTATTTTAATAAAAACCCATCAAGCCTGTAAAAATGCCTGCATGTAAGTGCCACATTCAATAATAGCCGGCTGTGTGACCATGTCCTGCTAATCATAACCAATGACATCAGCCAGCTGTGATTCGGCTGGGCCCCAAGAGTGCGAGGGACATCTCGACAGTTTTACAACCTCTGGGGATCAGAGTTATTAAAAATGATGGCGTATTCTAAAGAAAATGGGGTTTTTAATAAACGGAGATGGAGAAAGATGAGGATAGGAGAAAAAAAGCAATATGACTCCTGGAAGTGGGCAAGAGTCCCTGTGCCATAACCATGGTGCTACCACAGCTGTCAAATATCAGGGTCAACTGAGAATGATCTGCAGCCAAAAAATGGATAGAAAACCACAATGATTTGATACCACCTGCAACAAAAGGAGCTGAAAGCCTAGTGATCTGCAACATTATCCTGCCACTGCGCTGAACGGGACACAGAGCGGCTATATCTCATTATAAACCAGTGAAACGAATTGTCAAACTGTGCATGCACTTTACTGGAGCAATAATACAGCTTCTAATTGATTATGTTTACATAAAGTTAAGGAACTTATGCACATCAACTCTTCACTCCCAGTCTTATTTTTATTCAGTCCATTCAAGTATTTAGTGTGTGTTTAACTAATTGCACTAGGCATTGTGATATATGGCTTTCCCTGATCATGATGTTTTATTTAATGAACATGTACTGGGGTCACTGTGTATATGCATTACACACCGTATAGCACATCAGCCACAATATATCATATTACATTTGCACTTTTATAAGGACCCAGAGCATCTGGACCCAATGTACAAAAAAAAGCAATGAATATAGCTAAGCTAGACAGCCTAGTTAGTACACTGAAAGCACCACTCACTAATGCTGAAATATCCTTAGTGACCTGCAGTATCTCAGCACATTGCAGATGTTGTGCATTGTTTTATCTGTTTTCAAATGTCCCAAACAGGCCCAGACTGAGCACAGGGCATACAGGGCATTTGCCAGTGCGTTGGGCTTGTTGTCTTAGCCCCGCCCAGTCGCCAGCATTATTATTTGTGTACTTGCCCTGACTCTCGCCACCTTGCTTTGTCTGTAAACCCGGTCAGGGTCCATCCCACCTCGCTCAGATGCCTGTTATTTTGAGTAACTGTGACTACAGGTTATGAGAAATAATTTTTGATTTAAATGTGAACTTATAGCTTTTTTTATTACATTTTACATTTTTACTATTTACAAAATAAAGTAACAAAAGGATGTTGCAAGCTTGAAATATTTTTGTAAATTAAACTAGTACATTATACTTTTTACAGTTTGGGGATATGGTTAAATTACCAAAAGGCGGTTGGAGCGGGCTGCGTGTCCTTAAAATGCCTGTGTCTTTTCTTTTGTCACAGTCCAGCCCTAAAAGTCACCTAACATGTGGGGGAACTTCCCTTAACTTTTATATAGAGGTTTATGCAGCCACTTGAGTCACCACTTTGATGCTACTAAGTCACAATTTTTTAAATAATGTGAAACTCTTATACTATAGGCAACTCTATCCTGCTGAACATTTTCTCTCTTGGGGCCTTTTTTTGTCTCACCCTGAAAAATGTTATAGAGATGCCATGTACCTTACCCTAAACCCTATTGCTAACCGTGGGGTCAAGCACAATAATTAAAGGGACAGTATACACCAATTTTCATTTAGCTGCATGTAATATACACTACTATAAAGAAGAATATGCACATATACTGATATCAAAATCAAGTATAAAACCTTTTAAAATGTGCTTAGAAGCTCCCAGTTTAGCACTGTTGATGAGGTTAGGCTGGGACACCCACTGAAAGGGGCTGGGAAAACAAGAAGAGCAGAAATGTCCACCTCCCCCTTATCTGCATATGAAAAGACAGATTACACAAGCAGGAATCTGTAGACCTCAGTATACATCGGAAACTGTGGGGCTTGGTTAGGAGTCTGAAAATCATCACAAAGTTATTAAAATATAAGCAAAACTATACATTGTTACAAAACACTCCCAAATGGGCTATATAAATAGATCATCTACAAAACATTTATGCAAAGAAATATCTACTGTACAATGTCCCTTTAAAGGGACAGTATACACTCATTTTAATATAACTGCATGTAATAGACACTACTATAAAGAATAAGATGCACAGATACTGATATAAAAATCCAGTATAAAACTGTTTAAAAACTTACTTAGAAGCTCTCAGTTTAGCTCTGTTGAAAAGGTGGCTGGAAAGCCCACTGCAAGTGGGAAATAAGACACTCCCCCCTCCCCCTTCTTTTGCATATGAAAAGACCCTTTACACAAACAGGAGCAAGCTGGAGTAGGTATCTGACGGTATTCTCATAAAACTTTGGGGCTTGGTTAGGAGTCTTAAAATCAGAGCAATGTTAAAAATACAACAACTTTATGGGCTATATAAATAGATCATCTACAAAACATTTATGCAAAGAAGAAATGAGTGTATAATGTCCCTTTAAGAAAAATGTATCTAACCATTTTTCTACAAAATTTAAAATTATAGTCCATGACAAATGTCATAGATAAATCATTTGATAAGCTTTTCTAAAGGATTATCATCAGCCTCTATATTCCTAAGAATAAGCCCTTAAAACAAGTTTAAAGGGACAAGAAACCATTTTTTTTATTCTTTTATGATTTGGATAGAGCATACAGTTTAAAAAAAGTTTAGTTCTACTATCAAATTTGCTTATGTTATTCTTTATTGAACAGATTCCTAGGTAGGTAGAGCACTACATGGCAGGAAAAATTGCTGCCATATTGTGCTCTTGTAAACATACTTGCTAAACAGTTGCCATATAGCAGACATATGCACACTCCTGAGCAAATCTCCCTGTTTTTCGACAAATGATACCAAGAAAATGAAGAAAATTTGATAATAGAAGTAAATTGGAAAGTTGTTTAAAATGGCTTGCTCAATCTGAATCATGAAAAATAAATGGGGGTTCCATGTCCCTTTAAAACAAGTATCATTTAAAAAATGTTGTATTCAGTATTTCAAACACTACAGCATCATACACGTGTTGTGTATTAATAATGATTTGTAAAAATGTGGAAAAAAATAATGATTGTTTTTCCAATGGCTTCATCATCATCATCACAAACAATTAATACTCATGCATTGTATTGTATTTTATTTATGTATTTATTGCTGTCGAAAGAAAGTGTTTCTAAATATTTTATAACTCATTAAAAAAATAAGCACCGCCAGTACTTTTGCTCAACTTAAATTTTAAATTTGGTGAATTATAAAACATATCCCATTTTATTAGGTGAAAGTGTCCCAGATCCACTTGGAAACTGGAACAGATGTTACTTCTCTTTGCTTGTCCTAATTTGGATGAAACTTTCGGCTAGATTACGAGTTTTGCGTTACGGTTTTAACGCTAAAAAAAATTTCCATTTCAGCGTAAAAACAGTAATGCAGCCATTATGAGTCATGTCCGTATAGCTGTACTGCAAGCATTTTAGCCTGTAAAAAATGACGTTTTTGCGTGGGATTTCCATAGAGCCAGTATTACTTGTGCTGTGAGGCTAAAATGCTTGCGTTACAGCCTATACCGACACAATCCATACCTCCATCTGAGACCAGTAGTTATGGATTTCGTGTAACAAAAATGATTCACAAAACTCCTAGCTAAACTGTTACAAAGTACACTAACACCCATAAACTACCTATTAACCCTTAAACCACCACCCTCCCTCATCGCAACCACTATACTAAACCTATTAACCCCTTATCTGCAGCACGCCCACATCCCTGCCACTATAATAAAGTTATTAACCCCTATTCCGCCGCTCCCTGACTCTGCCGCCACTAACTAAACCTATTAACCCATAAACCGCCAGCCCCCACATCACCACAATTAAATACACCTATTAACCCCTAAACCGCCAGCCCCCCACATCGCCACTAATAAATTAAACTATTAACCACTAAACCTATCACCCCCTAACTTTAAATTAAAATTACAATATCCCTATCTTAAAATAAATAAAAACTTACCTGTGAAATTAAAAAAACCTAAGTTTAAACTAACAATTAACCTAACATAACTATTATACTAAACTAAAATACTAAAATTAGAATAACTACCAATTAAAAAAAATAAATTACACATTAAAAAAAACCATACAGCGAGATTACGAGTTTTGCACTAGGAACTGTGCGGTGCTAACGTGCAGTTTATTGTCACCGCTCACTCACCTGCAGCGCTGGTATTACAGGTTTTCTGAAACCCGGCATAAAAGATAAGAAGTGAGCGTAGAGCAAAATTTTGCTCCAAACTTCACTTCAATACCAGCGCTGCTTAAGTCAGCGGTGAGCTGGTCGTACGTGCTCGTGCACGATTTCCCCATAGACATCAATGGGGAGAGCCGGATGAGAAAAAATCTAACACCTGCAAAAAAGCACCGTAAAACTCCATAACGCAGCCCCATTGATTTCTATGGGGAAACACATTTTATGTTTACACCTAACACCCTAACATGAACCCCGAGTCTAAACACCCCTAATCTTACACTTATTAACCCCTAATCTGCCGCCCCTGACATCGCCAACACCTGCATTATATTTGGAAAACCCCTAATCTGCTGCTCCGGACAACGCCGCCACCTACATTATACTTATTAACCCCTAATCTGCTGCCCCCAACATCGCAAACACCTACATTATATTTATTATCCCCTAATCTGCTGCCCCAATGTCGCAGCAACCTACCTACATTTATTAACCCCTAATCTGCCGTCCCCAGCGTCGCCGCCACTATATTAAATTTATTAACACCTAAGTCTAACAACCCCTAACTTAAATATAATTTAAATACATCTAAATAAAATTACTATCATTATCTATATTATTCCTATTTAAAACTAAATACTTACCTATAAAATAAACCCTAAGCTAGATACAATATAACTAATAGTTACATTGTAGCTAGCTTAGGGTTTATTTTTATTTTACAGGCAAGTTTGTATTTTTTTTTTTTTTTAAATAATTTTTATTGAAGTCATAAACAGATACATAATTTAGGGTATGCCCCAAAACATTTACATATCAATGCATACACAGTATAATTAGCAAGAAAATGTATTCAAATACCTCAAGCGTTACTATAAAATGTGGGCTATCTCATAGAAAGACTTCAGTTTTATTATAGAGTATCATAAATGTAGAATAAACAGTAATGGTCCTCTCCCAGCCATATGAGAGGAGGATTAGGGTATCTATTCAAATAAGGTCAGAGCTAGGGAGGAGGTAGCACTATAGTATTATGGGGCAGGGGGATGCAGCGGGCGAGAGCCGCTCAAAATAAAGTAGGGGGGGTGGAGGTAGAGGGGGAGGGCGGAGCCAATTAATGTCAAAATTGTAAATGCATTGAGCATCCAAGAGCTAACAACCTAGCATCAAAAATAGGTTTAAACATTTAGGGTGACCACGGGGTATATATTAGGATAAGACTGATTTGTACCTGTTAACAGGTTATACTAGAGCTAAGTTAAGGAATGTGTCATGGATCCATCTAGAGCGTTAATCCGAACACTAAGTATATAACAAAGATAAAAACAGATTTAAACATGGCTATATTTCAAACATTGAGGGATGGAAGTAGAAACTGATTGTCTGATGTGGATGGCAGGACGAATTGTAGAGCTATATATCTAAATATTCCCCATATAGCAGTGGGGATATGAGCATGTTAAGGGCTGTGTGCCATGAGTCAGAATGATATGACAACCTGCAAGTATGTATATAAATAAGACCCAATCACAAGGAGATATCAATTGCAACCAGAGTTAGGCTGTACACCACTATATAGTAAGGAGTGGACCTTCACTGCTCTTTCATAAGCAAAAGTTACATCAGCGGGAACACAAGTTAGAGACAAAACTATTCCTAATAAAGCAGTAACCCTATAGTATTTTCAAATTTATAGCACATTAGGAAAGGAGATGGTCTAGGAAGCATCTCTGAACCAGATCCTGTACATAAGGCTCAAATAAGTAATCATACAAGTGATCATTCAATCCAATAGTAAGTAGCTACAAAGGTAGTGGCAATAGTTTCTCCTAAAGTGCAGCATATTTGGGCTTTTAAGGTTTAATATATAGAGTGGACAGTATTTACCCAAGGCCATACAACGAATACACTATTGTAGGATAGGTACATATATCTACTAGGTAATAATGAGGGGTACCTGCAATGTTATGTAGGGACTCTGGATAGAGTTGATAAATAGCATGTGCTGATGCAAGGATCCATCTGTAGGTGGCTTAAGTGAACCTAATCTTAGAGTAATCTTAGAGTAACATCTTGGCAACTTCATGGTATATTCAGAGGAGGGACGGATATGGGACCTGTCCTACTCAGACCTAAAACTACTATACAAACTAGTAAATTAAAGCAAGTAGTAATTGTGTGCTCCCTAAATACCTTTGCTATATAGTATACCTAGAAATCATATATATACACAACCAAGATGACAGAATATTAATATGTTTGTACAAGTTTAGGTCCATCTAACTAGATCTGTTGCTATTAACTACGTGTAGCTGTACTTCCATGTTGACATTATATTCCCTGATGACTTTACTTTGAGTGGCGAGTGAAATAACAGATACCTTCCCTCGTCAAACAAGCCCATAAAAGGTCATAGCATAAGTATAGAATATGTAACAATGACTAAGGCACTCTGTGGTATGATTTACCCTTATATATCAATGGGGCTATTATAATCATACTAAATATAAAATGCAAAAAAGTGTACAAAAAACACAAACATTAACAGCCTAGTAAATAATAAGCAATAGGATGGTGTTGTTCTCTAGACTTATCTTGTTATATCGAGCTAAAAAACAAGAAGACACCCCTATAACAAAGACACGCTGAATGAAGTATTTTAACCAAACAATTTGATGTAACAATTGGTCTGAGATGAGCATAATATTTTACTTAAACAGTGACTCCTAACATCATGGTTTTCCACTCAACTTCTGGTATGACACTATCTTGTTGTACATAGAGGGCCATTATATGCTGGTTATTAACAGTTTAACAATAAGACAATACTAGCGTATAGATTAAAAATAGAACATAAGTCCTAAGTCTAAACATCATGGCTAGGCTAGAAAATGCATTAAATATTTTAACCTAATCTTAAAAGGAAACCATATGAGGAAACCCTAAAGATCAGATTTAAGCGCTCAGGTCTTGTAATTAGCGTTGCATTTTAACTCCTCAGATATGATCCTTTGCGTCCCATCTACAAGGGAAGTCTCTGAATCTATAATAAGTTCCCCAATATACGACCTCAAGGGACCCATCGCCATTTACAGATGTAAGGTAGACATAACATTTTCACTTGAGGAGACTTTGTGGAGGACAGGGATGCCATGGGAGCGTGTAGTAGCTTGGCTAATAGAAATCAAAACAAAGTTTTCAACAATTCCTATATTACTAATCATAAATCAGGTAACAAGTATCAATCTAATAAAGCAACCGGAACTCTTAAAAAATCAGACAGTCACAAACAAAACATGGTGTGTGAAAAACAAGGTGCTTCAGTAGAATGGGAACTGAAGTCTTTTATTTACTGCGCTGTGTCCTTTGTCTTCATCCAATTCCCACTGCGTTGCAAGGTAAGCAAAGAATATATCCATTTTGAAATTGTGCGAGCGGTGGTGCCGGTCTGGTCACAAGATGGAAACATCCTGCACCCTTCCCAGGCGTCGCAATCAGAAAAGCCCCACTAGCGTCCATCTGAGCTTCAATTCCTAGCCTTGAGTCAAACCGCGATCTGTCTAGGGAGGAGACGAGCTCTGGTGTTAAAGCCTCTACAGGATCTGACCAATGTCCAGCAGGTAAGACTAGTAAGCCACCGCTCATGGGAGATATTATTGAGAGCCACGGGGACTTCGATTCCCAGCGCTTAGAACATGTCCCTTCTACTTTAACGGTAGCGAGCTGCTGAGAGCTGGGATGACTGCAGGGGTCTATTGATTCCTTCATTTGGATCTCCGAACGCAGAATGTCTTCCCCATGTACGTTCTCTGCGTGCTGGAGGGAATCACAACTCACTTGCGGTACATCCGATATTTCTTTACTAGGATTGCCGATGGGTCCACTTGCTATTGGCCCTTCTTGGGCCTGATGCATAGCTGATTTGAGCGTCACAATAAGTTCGGAGTGTCTGACATCCAATTCAAACATTAGGTTGTGTAGTAGAGATATCACTTGTTTCTCCATAGCGTGACACACGGATAGTCTCTGATATAAGAAATAGCGCAAAGCTGTTCCCTGATATGGCAGTTTACCACGGACTATTATCGTAGTAGGCCCAGAAGATTGTCGTGTCCTTGTAGAAGCTATCACTGTGGATTCAATGCCTGTAGCACTTGCACCTTACAATCCAGGACTTAGTAAAATGTAGGACTTAAGATAGAGTTATTGAGCGTAAGTAATATAATAAGATATTTAATTCAGCATCGGGAGCTCTAAGAAGATGCGTCCTGCTGCTTCGGTAGTTGGCTCCACCCTCTGTTTGTATTTATTTTAACTAGGTAGAATAGTTATTAAATAGTTATTAACTACTTAATAACTGCCTAGCTAAAATAAATACAAATTTACCTGTAAAATAAAACTTAACCTATGTTACAATAACACCTAACACTACACTATAATTAATAAATTCCCTACATTAAATACAATTAAATAAATTAAATTTCAATAGAAGATGTTGCAGGGATGAAGATAGAAAACTTCTCGCCGCCTGGATGAGGATGGATGTCCAAACTTCAGAAACTGTGAGTGAATCTTTGGGGGTTAGTGTTAGGTTTTTTGTTTTTTTAAATCTTTTTGGGTGTTTTTTTTTAGATTAGGGTTTGAGCTTTGGGTAAAAGAGCTGAATGCCCTTTGCAGGGCAATGTAAAAGAGCTGAATGCCCTTTTAAGGGCAATGCCCATACAAATGACCTTTTCAGGGCAATAGGTAGCTTAGGTTTATGTTAGAGTTAGGTTTTTTATTTTGGGGGGTTGTTTGGGTGGTGGGTTTTACTGCTGGGGGGTCTTAGTATTTTATTCCAGGTAAAAGATGCCCTACAAAAAGCCCTTTTAAGGGCTATTGGTAGTTTATTGTAGGCTAGGTTTTTTTTATATAGGGCTATTAGATTAGGTGTAATTGTTTTTATTTTTGATCATTTCATTTGTTATTTTTCGTAATTTAGTGTTTTTAATTTTAGACTTAAATTTTTTTGTAGTGTTAGTTTTTTTTATGTGTAATTTAGTTTTTTTAATTGGTAGTTATTTTAATTTTAGTATAATTGTTATGTTAGGTTCATTTATAGTTTAAACTTAGTTTTTTTAATGTGACAGGTAAGTTTTTATTTATTAAGATAGGGATATTGTAATTTTAATATAAAGTTAGGGGGTTGTTAGGTCTAGGGGTTAATAGTTTAATTTAGTTTTTTGTGATGTGGGGGGCTGGCGGTTTAGGGGTTAATAGGTTTATTTAGTGGCGGTGATGTGGGAGGCCAGAGGTTTAGGGGTTATTAAATTTATTATAGTGGTGGCGTTGTCTGGGAGAGGCGGAATAGGGGTTAATAACTGTTATTAGTGGCGGCGATGTTGCGGAGCAGCGAAATAGGGGTTAATAACTGTTATTAGTGGCGGCAATGTCGGGGACCAGCGGAAAAGGGGTTAATAACTTTTATTAGTGGCAGCGATGTCGGGAGAGGCAGATTAGGGCTTAATAACTTTATTTTGGTGTCAGTGATGTCAGGGGCAGCAGATTAGGGATGTTTAGACTTGGAGGCTCATTTATCAAGCTCCGAATGGAGCTTGAGGGCCCGTGTTTCTGGCGAGTCCACTGCTCCATAACCCTGTCAGCCTGCTCTGAGCAGGCGGACAGAGATTGCCACAATTCAACCCGATCGAGTATGATCGGGTTGATTGACACCCCCCTGCTGCCGGCAAATCTGCAGGGGGCGGCGTTGCACCCTCTATAGCGAAAAACTCGTAATCTAGGCGATACTGAGCTCTAACTTAGCTGTACCCCCAGACTGCCCTTAATCTGCCTGTAGATAAGTCAATTAATGTCCTTAAACTACCCAGACTTCTCCTTCAAACTGCATAAACTCTGCTTAGTGCATGTGCATATGGTTATCAGTAGACTTAGTGCATGTGCCTCTGGTTATATGTAAGCTTAGTGCACATGCATATGGTTATATGTAGGCTTAGTGCATGTGCATATGGTTATATGTAGGCTGAGTGCACATGCATATGGTTATATGTAGGCTGAGAGCACATGCATATGGTTATATGTAGGCTGAGAGCACATACAAATGGTTATATGTAGGCTGAGTGCACATGCATATGGTTATATGTAGGCTGAGGGCACATGCATATGGTTATATGTAGGCTGAGAGCACACGCATATGGTTATATGTAGGCTGAGAGCACATGCATATGGTAATATGTAGCCTGAGAGCACATGCATATGGTTATATGTAGGCTGAGTGCACATGCATATGGTTATATGTAGGCTGAGAGCACATGCATATGGTTATATATAGCCTGAGAGCACATGAATATGGTTATATGTAAGCTGAGTGCACATGCATATGGTTATAAGTAGGCTGAGAGCACATGCATACGGTTATATGTAGGCTGAGTACACATGCATATGGTTATATGTAGGCTGAGAGCACATGCATATGGTTATAAGTAGGCTGAGTACACATGCATATGGTTATATGTAGGCTGAGAGCACATGCATACGGTTATATGTAGGCTGAGTGCACATGCATATGGTTATATGTAGGCTTAGTGCACATACATATGGTTATATGTAGGCTGAGTGCACATGCATATGGTTATATGTAGACTGAGTGCACATGCATATGGTTATATGTAGGCTGAGTATGATCGGGTTGATTGACACCCCCCTGCTGCCGGCAAATCTGCAGGGGGCGGCGTTGCACCCTCTATAGCGAAAAACTCGTAATCTAGGCGATACTGAGCTCTAACTTAGCTGTACCCCCAGACTGCCCTTAATCTGCCTGTAGATAAGTCAATTAATGTCCTTAAACTACCCAGACTTCTCCTTCAAACTGCATAAACTCTGCTTAGTGCATGTGCATATGGTTATCAGTAGACTTAGTGCACATGCATATGGTTATATGTAAGCTTAGTGCACATGCATATGGTTATATGTAGGCTTAGTGCATGTGCATATGGTTATATGTAGGCTGAGTGCACATGCATATGGTTATATGTAGGCTGAGAGCACATGCATATGGTTATATGTAGGCTGAGAGCACATACAAATGGTTATATGTAGGCTGAGTGCACATGCATATGGTTATATGTAGGCTGAGGGCACATGCATATGGTTATATGTAGGCTGAGAGCACACGCATATGGTTATATGTAGGCTGAGAGCACATGCATATGGTAATATGTAGCCTGAGAGCACATGCATATGGTTATATGTAGGCTGAGTGCACATGCATATGGTTATATGTAGGCTGAGAGCACATGCATATGGTTATATATAGCCTGAGAGCACATGAATATGGTTATATGTAAGCTGAGTGCACATGCATATGGTTATAAGTAGGCTGAGAGCACATGCATACGGTTATATGTAGGCTGAGTACACATGCATATGGTTATATGTAGGCTGAGAGCACATGCATATGGTTATAAGTAGGCTGAGTACACATGCATATGGTTATATGTAGGCTGAGAGCACATGCATATGGTTATATGTAGGCTGAGTGCACATGCATATGGTTATATGTAGGCTTAGTGCACATACATATGGTTATATGTAGGCTGAGTGCACATGCATATGGTTATATGTAGACTGAGTGCACATGCATATGGTTATATGTAGGCTGAGAGCACATGCATATGGTTACATGTATGCTGAGAGCACATGCATATGGTTATATGTAGGCTGAGTGCACATGTATATGGTTATATGTAGGCTGAGTGCACATGCATATGGTCATATGTAGGCTAAGTGCACATGCATATGGTTATATGTAGGCTGAGTGCACATGCATATGGTCATATGTAGGCTGAGTGCACATGCATATGGTTATATGTAGCCTGAGAGCACATGCATATGGTTATATGTAGGCTGAGTGCACATGCATATGGTTATATGTAGGCTGAGAGCACATGCATATGGTTATATATAGCCTGAGAGCACATGAATATGGTTATATGTAAGCTGAGTGCACATGCATATGGTTATAAGTAGGCTGAGAGCACATGCATACGGTTATATGTAGGCTGAGTACACATGCATATGGTTATATGTAGGCTGAGAGCACATGCATATGGTTATAAGTAGGCTGAGTACACATGCATATGGTTATATGTAGGCTGAGAGCACATGCATATGGTTATATGTAGGCTGAGTGCACATGCATATGGTTATATGTAGGCTTAGTGCACATACATATGATTATATGTAGGCTGAGTGCACATGCATATGGTTATATGTAGACTGAGTGCACATGCATATGGTTATATGTAGGCTGAGAGCACATGCATATGGTTACATGTATGCTGAGAGTACATGCATATGGTTATATGTAGGCTGAGTGCACATGTATATGGTTATATGTAGGCTGAGTGCACATGCATATGGTCATATGTAGGCTAAGTGCACATGCATATGGTTATATGTAGGCTGAGTGCACATGCATATGGTTATATGTAGGCTGAGTGCACATGCATATGGTCATATGTAGGCTGAGTGCACATGCATATGGTTATATGTAGGCTGAGTGCACATGCATATGGTTATATGTAGCCTGAGAGCACATGCATATGGTTATATGTAGGCTGAGAGCACATGCATATGATTATATATAGCCTGAGAGCACATGCATATGGTTATATGTATGCTGAGTGCACATGCATATGGTTATATGTAGGCTGTGTGCACATGCATATGGTTATATGTAGCCTGAGAGCACATGCATATGGTTATATGTAGGCTGAGAGCACATGCATATGATTATTTATAGCCTGAGAGCACATGCATATGGTTATATGTAAGCTGAGTGCACATGCATATGGTTATAAGTAGGCTGAGAGCACATGCATACGGTTATATGTAGGCTGAGTACACATGCATATGGTTATATGTAGGCTGAGAGCACATGCATATGGTTATAAGTAGGCTGAGTACACATGCATATGGTTATATGTAGGCTGAGAGCACATGCATATGGTTATATGTAGGCTGAGTGCACATGCATATGGTTATATGTAGGCTTAGTGCACATACATATGGTTATATGTAGGCTGAGTGCACATGCATATGGTTATATGTAGACTGAGTGCACATGCATATGGTTATATGTAGGCTGAGAGCACATGCATATGGTTACATGTATGCTGAGAGCACATGCATATGTTATATGTAGGCTGAGTGCACATGTATATGGTTATATGTAGGCTGAGTGCACATGCATATGGTTATATGTAGGCTGAGTGCACATGCATATGGTTATATGTAGGCTGAGTGCACATGCATATGGTTATATGTAGGCTGAGTGCACATGCATATGGTCATATGTAGGCTGAGTGCACATGCATATGGTTATATGTAGCCTGAGAGCACATGCATATGGTTATATGTAGGCTGAGTGCACATGCATATGGTTATATGTAGGCTGAGAGCACATGCATATGGTTATATATAGCCTGAGAGCACATGAATATGGTTATATGTAAGCTGAGTGCACATGCATATGGTTATAAGTAGGCTGAGAGCACATGCATACGGTTATATGTAGGCTGAGTACACATGCATATGGTTATATGTAGGCTGAGAGCACATGCATATGGTTATAAGTAGGCTGAGTACACATGCATATGGTTATATGTAGGCTGAGAGCACATGCATATGGTTATATGTAGGCTGAGTGCACATGCATATGGTTATATGTAGGCTTAGTGCACATACATATGGTTATATGTAGGCTGAGTGCACATGCATATGGTTATATGTAGACTGAGTGCACATGCATATGGTTATATGTAGGCTGAGAGCACATGCATATGGTTACATGTATGCTGAGAGCACATGCATATGGTTATATGTAGGCTGAGTGCACATGTATATGGTTATATGTAGGCTGAGTGCACATGCATATGGTCATATGTAGGCTAAGTGCACATGCATATGGTTATATGTAGGCTGAGTGCACATGCATATGGTTATATGTAGGCTGAGTGCACATGCATATGGTCATATGTAGGCTGAGTGCACATGCATATGGTTATATGTAGGCTGAGTGCACATGCATATGGTTATATGTAGCCTGAGAGCACATGCATATGGTTATATGTAGGCTGAGAGCACATGCATATGATTATATATAGCCTGAGAGCACATGCATATGGTTATATGTATGCTGAGTGCACATGCATATGGTTATATGTAGGCTGTGTGCACATGCATATGGTTATATGTAGCCTGAGAGCACATGCATATGGTTATATGTAGGCTGAGAGCACATGCATATGATTATTTATAGCCTGAGAGCACATGCATATGGTTATATGTAGGCTGAGTGCACATGAATATGGTTATATGTAGCCTGAGAGCACATGCATATGGTTATATGTAGGCTGAGTGCACATGCATATGGTTATATGTAGGCTGAGTGCACATGCATATGGTTATATGTAGGCTGAGAGCACATGCATATGGTTATATGTAGGCTGAGTGCACATGCATATGGTTATATGTAGGCTGAGAGTACATGCATATGGTTATATGTAGGCTGAGTGCACATGCATATGGTTATATGTAGGCTGAGAGCACATGCATATGGTTATATGTAGCCTGAGTGCACGTGCAAATGGTTATATGTAGGCTCAGTGCACATGCATATTGTTATATGTAGCCTGAGTGCACATGCATATGGTTATATGTAGGCTGAGAGCACATGCATATGGTTATATGTAGCCTGAGTGCACATGCATATGGTTATATGTAGGCTGAGTGCACATGCATATGGTTATTTGTAGGCTGAGAGCACATGCATATGGTTATATGTAGCCTGAATGCACATGCATATGGTTATTTGTAGGCTGAGAGCACATGCATATGGTTATATGTAGCCTGAGAGCACATGCATATGGTTATATGTAGGCTGAGTGCACATGCATATGGTTATATATAGGCTCAGTGCACATGCATATGGTTATATGTAGAGTGAGAGCACATGCATATGGTTATATGTAGGCTGAGATCACATGCATATGGTTATATGTAGGCTGAGAGCACATGCATATGGTTATATGTAGGCTGAGTGCACATGCATATGGTTATATGTAGGCTGAGAGCACATGCATATGGTTATATGTAGCCTGAGAGCACATGCATATGGTTATATGTAGGCTGAGTGCACATGCATATGGTTATATATAGGCTCAGTGCACATGCATATGGTTATATGTAGAGTGAGAGCACATGCATATGGTTATATGTAGGCTGAGAGCACATGCATATAGTTATATGTAGGCTGAGATCACATGCATATGGTTATATGTAGGCTGAGAGCACATGCATATGGTTATATGTAGGCTGAGAGCACATGCATATGGTTATATGTAGGCTGAGTGCACATGCATATGGTTATATGTAGGCTGAGAGCACATGCATATGGTTATATGTAGGCTGAGAACACATGCATATGGTTATATGTAGGCTGAGTGCACATGCATATGGTTATATGTAGGCTGAGTGCACATGCATATGGTTATATGTAGGCTGAGTGCACGTGCATATGGTTATATGTAGGCTGAGTGCACGTGCATATGGTTATATGTAGGCTGAGTGCACCTGTTGCTACGTAGCTTAAAGACGCAGTTCGTACTTCCTATAATTTTTAATTATGGGCAGTACAAGGCATAGATTTACTAGGTGTCGGGCGGTAGTGATCATGTCCGCCCGACATCGCTAAATGCTCACAGCATACGCTGTCGGCATTCAACATTGCACAAGCATTTCTAGTGAAATGCTTGTGCAATGCTGCCCCCTGCAGATTTGTGGCCAATCACTCGCTAGCAGGGGGTGTCAATCATCCCGATCGTATCTGATCTGGATGATTGCAGTCCGCCATCTCAGAGGTGGCAGATGAGTTAAGGAGCAGCGGTCTTACGACCTCTTCTTCTTAACTTATGTTTCAGGCGCGCCAGAAACATCGGGCAGAGAAAGCAGCATCCACTGCTTAATAAATCTCCCCCAAAATCTTTACAATGCACTTTCAGTATTTATTTGTCCAAGTGGCTTTTCAATTAGTATGTCTCTGGCCTGCAAACAAACACAAAATTATAGTTATAGAATAACGTTTAAGCTAAATATTGTTTAAACAAAAGCCATGGTCATTATATCAGTGTAAAGTGCATTGTTTTGCAGTTGATATCTGTTAAATCCAATTAGGGAAAGATATGTAGCAAAGTTAGCCTTGTGCATTTTTCAGTTATGAGAATTAGAAAAGCCCCACCTTTTCAAAGCTACATTAAATAAAAAGAGGGCAAAATAAATAATCAAAGTGTACTGAAAAGTTTTTTTATTACACATAACTAAATATTTTATGTTAAAATCTCAAGGTGTTTACGGTCCCTTTAACTGCTGGCATATACAAATATATATATATATACAAAATAATGTAATGTCTGTTTACTGGAAAAGAATTTGTAAATATATTACAACAAAATCAAAACCGAAGATTTCATATAAAATAACCTGTCAATGGCGTTATCACATAACATAGCAATTAATAGAGTGACACACACAGACATATCCAACCCCCTCATAATCTATAAATTCAAACTAATAGGGCAGGCCTGAGGAAGAATGTGTTGGAATGAAGCGGTCATAAATCAGGCCTAGTTTCCTGGCATACACTGGCACTGCGTGCCTTATATTTCAGTCAAATTATTCCATTTGTTCCTGAAGATATTTTAATCCCACCTGACCTCAAACTTCCCATGAACCAGCCTCTAAACAAAAGGCCGCCCGCAGATTTTGCTGTAAATCTGTTGTCTCTCTTCTATGCTATCAACCTGGGATCGTAGATCATCACCCCCCCCCCCCCCCCACCCACCACCACCACCACTACAGCATCTTGCTTCAATTTATTCAATTAACTCAAGTAAAAGCCCTTGTAAGTTTAGCAGATGTTGCTATATTATAGGGCCTAAGATGTACATGAGAGTTCAGGAGTCTGGGGTTATAGAGAGGTTGTGCTTTGGTGGGGCCAGTGCATGATGAGGGCTTCCCTGTCTGAAGACGTTTTCTTCATCTGTTTCTTGTGAAGTGGGGCGTAGAGACACAAACAAATAGAAAGTACTGTAGTATGCACACAGCAACGCTACGGCAGGCGGCTGAAATCCTCAGTTTAGTGTGTGCTTTTATGTCTGTGTGATGGTTTTGTTCATACACATCAGCTGCTCATCGCCATCTTCCCAGGAGACTCTTAAAACCAAGACAAAAACTACATTACATTTTGTTCCCCAGTCCCTTTAACAAACATAAGGTTCATTATATACAACGTAGCAGAAAGTTTCACTTTAAAAGTTATTGTTAGGCATTTTGGTGAACCTGTGAAACCTTAAAGGGATATGAAACCCAAACATTTTATGTTGGGATTTAGACAGAGCATAACATTTTAAAAAAAGGTTTCCAATTTACTTCCAATTTACTACAAATTTGTTTTGTATCCCATGATATTCTGATTTGAAGAGATACCTAGGTAGCATCTGGAGCACTACATAGCAGGAAATAGTGCCGTCCTCTAGTGCTCTAGCAAATGGATCACATTCTTGCAAAACTGCTGCCATATAGTGCTCCACAAATGAGCCAGCTCCTAAGTATACGTCCCTGCTTTTGAACAAAAGATACCAAGAGAATGAAGAAAAATTGATAATAGGAGTAAATTAGAAAATTGTTTAAAATTGCTGCTCTATCTGAATCATGAAAGAAACATTTTGAGTTCCATATAGCTTTAAAAGAAAATTACATTTTTTCTTTCTTTTGTTTTTGCATCTTAAAGAAAATATTTTATATTGTAACTAGTCCTAAAGCCCGTTCACACGGGCCATTTTTTGCAGTACAGTGGTCCCACCCCTTGCGTTCTCTCCTTCCCACTCTCTTTTGCTTTCTCTCTCCCCCTCTGTTTTGCGCTCTCTCTCCCCCTCTCTTTTAAGCTCTCTCCCCCCTCTCGTTTGCGCTCTCTCTTTCCCCCTCTCTTTTGCACTCTCTCTCTCTCTCCCCCTCTCTTTTGCGCTCTCTCTCTCCCTCTCTATCTCCCCTCTCTTTCTATCTCCCCTCTCTCATTCTCTCTCTCTCTCTCCATCCCGCTCTCTCTCTCTCTCCCCCCTCTCTCTCTCTCCCCCCTCTCTCCCCCCTCTCTCCCCCCCTCTGTCTCTCTCCCCCCCCTCTCTCTATCTCCCCTCTATCTATCCCCTCTCTCTCTCCCCTCTCTCTCTCTCCCCTCTCTCTCTCCCGTCTCTCTAGCTCCCCTCTCTCTCTCCCCTCTCTCTTTCTCTATCCCCCCTCTCTCTCTCCCCTCTCTCTTTCTCTCTATCTCCCCTCTCTCTCTATCTCCCCTCTCTCTCTATCTCCCCTCTCTATCCCCTCTCTCTCCCCTCTCTCTCTCTTCCCTCTCTCTCCCCCTCTCTCTCCCCTCTCTCTCTCTCCCCTCTCTCTCTCTCCCCCTCTCTCTCTCTCCTCTCTCTCTCTCTCTCCTCTCTCTCTCTCTCTCTCTCTCTCTCCTCTACCTCTCTCTCCTCTATCTCTCTCTCCCCCCCCTCTCTCTCTCCCCCTCTCTCAACCTCTCTCTCTCGCCCCTCTCTCTCTCTCCCCTCTTTCTATCTCCCCTCTCTCTCTCATGTCTCTCTCTCTCCCTCTCTCCCCTCTCTCTCTCTCTCTCTCTCTCCCCTCTCTCTCTCTCTCCCCTTTCTCAACCTCTCTCTCTCTCCCCTCTCTCTCTCTTCCCTCTTTCTATCCCCCCTCTCTCTCTCTCTCTCTCTCTCTCTCTCTCCTCTCTCTTCCCCTCTATCTCTCTCTTCCCCTCTCTCTCTCCTCTCTCTCTCTCCCCTCTCTCTCTCTCTCCTCTCTCTCTCTCTCCCTCTCTCCCTTCTCTCTCTCTCTCTCCCCTCTCTCTCTCCCTCCCCCTCTCTCTTTCTCTCTCCCCTCTTTCTCTCCCCTCTTTCTCTCCCTTCTCTCTCTCTCTCTCTCTCCACATCTCCCCTCTCTCTCTCCTCTCTCTCCCCTCTCTCTCCTCTCTCTCTCTCTCTCCTCTCTCTCCCCTCTCTCTCTATCTCCCCCCTCTCTCTTTCTCTCTCCCCTCTCTCCACATCTCCCCTCTTTCTCTCTCCACTCTCTCTCCCCCCTCTCTCTCTCTCTCTCTCCCCCCTCTCTCTTTCTCCCTTCTCTCTCCCCCCCTCTCTCTTTCTCCCCTCTTGATCTCTCTCTCCCCTCTGGATCTCTCTCTCCTCTCTCTCCCCTCTTTTGAGCTGTTTGAGCTCTCTCCACGGCCTTTCACGGCCCCGACCCCGACCCTTCATGCACCTTCACGCTAGGCTCCGCCCCCTTCACGGTCGACCACGCCCACTTCTGCTTGCGGCAGTTGGCAGATCAGGTAGGGATTTAAGGCCAGGTGTGTTTGTCCTCGTGCTGTCTCTACTGCGCATGACAGCTTTGGACAAACACACTTGGTCTTTTATAGTATAGGATACTTTTTTTTTTAACAATAATTGATGTGGTGAAAAAAAATACTTGTGTATCTCTGTTCACCAATAGAACTATTGCTGATGGGCAACTGAGACTCCATTATCAAATGTGCACAAACATGCATTTCATGCTAATTCCACTTTCAGTTTATTCATACATTTTTGTCATATTTTTACATATTTTCTTGCTGTTTTTCCATATTTTTTTCTTTTTAGTTTATAGTCTTTTTGCAAGGATTCTTAAAGAGACAGTTAAAGGAACCCAATTTTTTTCTTTTGTGATTCAGATAGAGCATGCAATTTTAAGCAACTTTCTAATTTACTCCTATTATCAAATGTTCTTCATTCTCTTGGAATCTTTATTTGAAAAGCAAGAATGTAAGTTTAGATGCCGGCCCATTTTTGGTGAACAACCTGGGATAAATTCTTCCACCAATAAACAAGTGCTGTCCAGGGTTCTCGACTTTCTTTTTCAAATAAAGATAGCAAGAGAATGAAGAAAATTCTAGGAGTAAATTAGAAAATTGCTTAAAATTGCATGCTCTATCTGAATAACGAAAGAAGAAATTTGGCTTCAGTATCCCTTTAATAACTTGTAATTACTTTTTATATTACAATCTCAACGTGTTTACTGTTACTTTAAAGACTTTTACTGACTGATGATACCATCTCAAGCTTCTGGAATTTGACTGATTCCATTTTCATTTTAAAACAATACTCAAATTATATTTAAAAAAAAAAGAAACCTTTACATTAGAATGATCTAATGGGCATTTGGAATAGAGAGATCACAAACCACCACCCCAACTTTACAGATATCCAATCAAGACCACAGATGCCACCCCCCTTTACACCAGTCACTGATTTGCTATAAGAAATGTTAACAGGAGGTATGTAAATATGTTTATGTTATCACTGCTTTATTAAGTAATATGATTGTTTAATGTGCCATCATTTTTTATGTGTCCTTTAAATCTGCCAGTCATCACCCTCCTGCCACATCCTATAGTATTTTTACTATATTTGCTCACAGTAATATTGGCTCCTCTAGACGAGCTACTGAGCTCTATGCAGAGTTTATACATGTGTCAGCTACTCATCTAGAGTAATAATATATTATAAGGGACATTCTACAAAAAAAAAAAAAGAAACCACAAATATGAAAGGATAACATTCAACAATTGAAAAAGCAGGAATGTAAGCTTAGTAGCCGGACCATTTTGGGTTCAGTACCCTGGATAGCGCTTGCTGATTGGTGGCTACACACAAATGCCCCTTGTCGTTGGCTTATCAGATTTTTTTCAGTTAGGAACCCAATAGTGCATTTCTTCTCTGAAGCTGACTTTAAATATGTGTTTAACCCATTTGCAGGCTTTAAACGCATAGTTATATACACACAATCATGCAATCATAAAATGGCTCTGACACATTAGACCATTTCCTTTTAACACCTTTATGTCCCTTTAAAGAACCACTAAACACAGTAATATAGCATAATCAATAAAAGCATAATAAAAAAGACAATACAAAAGCACATAGTTTGAGTTCAAATGAGAAGTAGATTTTCTTTCTCACAAATGTAAAACGCAATTGCATTTTTCTTCCTAGTGCATCATGTGACAGCTATCAGGCAATCACAAAATGCAAATACGTATATTCTGTAAATCCTGAGCATGCTCAGTAGGAGCTAGTGCCTCAGAAACTGTGCATATATAAAGATTGTGCATATTTAGATACTGGCAGTGAATTGGAAAGTTGTTTAAAATTGTGTGTTCTATCTGAATCATGAAAGTCTCATTTTGACTTGACTGTTCCTTTAAGTGAATCAGTTGACCTCTCCAAATGGCTGCCTAAAATATAACAACCTGATGAATAAGATGTCTTAATAAATAAAATATACATCAATAAATCTGGAGAATTTGATAACATAGAAATCTATATTATACATAGTTCTCTATAATGTTTTATTTATATTTCATTTTATATTTTATGAGTTATGTGTCTATATATATATATATATATATATATATTCTGCACAAATCAGTCTATTTTCCCTTCATCATTATTTGGCTAAATCCATTGTTCCTCAACTAAATTCTCTCTGTTTTTTCTCGATCTCTCCAACAAAACATACTTCCTTGGATAGGTTCTGGCAGTTCCTTTTGACATCTCCAAATGAAGAGGTTAAAGTTTGGAGACGGCTCCTTCTTCTGCTGTATCAGGGAATTCCTGATGTTATCCTCAGAGTAAAAGTGTCTAAGAGAACAAAGTGTTTCCCCTCCAGATGAGATAATGGCATGATTAACAGATGTTTAATTGTGTCATCTATCAAGTGTAAAACCTGCCCAAAAGCCAGAGAGGATTTGTAAATTATTACCAAAAGCTGCAGGTGCTGACTCTTGTTCATTTATACTATTCTGGAAAAAACTGTCTGAAGGTTTTTTTCTTACTGAATGATGTATAAATGATTTGCTTTCACTTGGAATTCAATTGGCTCTGTGCAATATAACCATCAATCTATTTTATTTACTTTATCTGAATTATTTAAGGGAAACTCTAGTTTAAAAAAATCAAATGCTCTGTTTTCATTGAGCTTTTATTTGTAAACAAATTACCTTCTGATACTATAGGCTGTGCCACAAGTGATGGTTGCAGAAAATGAAAAGGTTGTGGGTGGAGCAAAACCCCCCCCCCCACCGCGTAGAGCTCCGCGCAGGACCAGGAAACTGAAAAAGCCCAGATAATTAGCAGAGTGCAAAGATTAAAATGCTATGGTGCTATTTCTAGTGCTTCTATTTTTGCTCTGAAATAAAATGTTTCTTTTTTTGTGTGTTTTGATTATTTTGGGAGTGGTGTAGTTTGCACTAGAACAATGTCTAGTTTAAAAACCAAAAATATATATTGTTTGCTGCTGCCCTCTATTCAAATATTAAACCCGAAACCACCAGACCATCATAATTAACCCTCAACACTAAAACACTAACTGCTATTAACTAATAAAATGCCAGATCACTCAGGACAATTAACCCCAATGCCCATATATTACCATGACAATTAACAACCCTCTTCTAAAAACCCCTAACTGTTCCTTATCCCGTAAACATCTCATCCCCCAACACCTTCTTAGCCACTATCAAACCCTAAAACCCTTCCACAGCAAAAAAAAACCTCTAACTACTATAAACCCCCTAACTGACAGACACTGCACCCCCCCCCCATCTAAATAGCTGCCAAACTGTCACCTACTTCCACAGTTAATGGGTTTAGTGGTTAGAGGTATTGGTTGTAGCATATTAGGGTTTAAATACATTGGGAGTCTGGCAGTCAGGGGGTCAATTATGTCAGTGGTCTGGTGGTTCAGGGGTAATAGGTTAGGGTGGGTGGAGATGTAATTCAAGTGGGCTGTTCCGGATGTGTGGCTTATTGGTCTCGGGACTTGCTTAGTCTAAGCTAGTCATGAACAAGCCCAATGGAGGCACAACGAAAAAGACTGTGGTGTTTTTGCACCTTTCCAATAGAACCACCACTGGGCTAAGTCCTACTCAGGTCACTATAATGGAGCCATTGTAAAAAATACTTAAAGACTGCATTTTTTTACAGTGGTTCTATTTTAGCGACCTTCTCAAACTCACACCACTAGGCCTGCTATATGTGGCTCACCAAATAATATCTATTCCCTATGACCTGCGACCAGGGGATTTCTGATCTCAGCTGTACCTACATTTTATAAGAACTAGTTTTATAGGACTTGAACCTTAACCATACACAATTGCAAATATCTTCATCTTTGTTTGTAATGCACCAACAGATTGTGCAGCGCTATACAGCATTATTAGGGGGTAAAATAATGAGAAAACAGGGAAGGCAGAATGTGACAGCAGGATTACAGAATGCTGCTAACTAGAGACCTTACAGGCAAATACTGTTAATCTACCTGTGTTCCATCCCCCAAATTAATCCTAAATACTGATCCAATGCCACAAAACAAATAACTACTGCTGTCCATCCACACCCCCACACCCTCGCTCACATCATTGCTATTAAAACTAAATGCAACCTTCACCACTGATTGGTGACTGCACAGAGGTCTGATCAGTAAGCATATACCAGTCTAAAATTACATTTTAGACTGGTATATGCTTACTGATCAGACCTCTGTGCAGGAAGCTGTGGACTAAATCAGGGAGACCAATGAGTGGAGTTGCAAGTGTTCTATGGGCGGAATCAAGGAATGTGGAGGTGGAGTTGTAGTTGTTCTGTGACTTGAGCTGGTGGTCTGGGGCCTGGTTTAGTGGTTCAGGGTGTGGTATGAGGGGACAGCAGCAGGGAGAGACAATTCTCACCCCACCCTCTTCATCATCTGTTCAACAGCCCCATAGTGTGCAAATAAAAATATTGTGTTAATTTTTTTAATCCCTTACACCCCTGTAGATTGGACACAACCACCAGCAGAAGTAAACATAATGATTAACCAGAACACCACCTCTTCTGTCCTAACTTTGATCCAACCATTGCAGACCTTCTTAAAGGACACTTAGAAACAGTACAATCGTATGATAAAAAGCCAAAGCTATAACACTTATTTTGAATTTAAAATCAGCATAAGATTTTTTTACTGACAAATTTCACAGATTCTTTTTATATTTCTGCCCCCAGTATCATGTGAAAGACCTCAGCCAATCACAGACACATATGCATATATACTGTGAACTCTTGCAGATGCTAAGTAGGAGCTGGTGCCTCAGATGGTTTGCATATAAAATCAATGAAAACAAATCAATAATGGAAGTAAATTGGAAAGTTGTTTGAAATTGGAAACTCTATCTGAATCATAAATGTTTAATTTTTACTTTAACGTTATTTTAAAATACATCAGATTTAGAACCACATGAGTGGCTTTGAGAAGGAAGTGGGACATACCTGCCAACCTGTGACAATCTCACAGGATGCTGGGACATATGATTCTTCAGCCTCTTCTAGTCACTAGCAGCAGGTCCTCCCCTTGATCTTCTACTCATATTCCTTGTGGTTCCCTCCTGAACTTATCAGCCTATCAGAACTGACCCCGCCCACTTCAGATGGGTTTGTCAGTTCAATTGTTTTGTGTTCTTAGCAGGTTGTATGCCTTAAAAAGCTGATAGCAGGGGTTTAACACAGAGTTAGTTCTATGCAATCATTAGATCAAGTAAAAGCTGTTTAAATGCTTCATTAAAACTTACATGTATTGTCATATTTCTCCTATTGTTGAATATAAGCATTCACATGTTAGATTAAAAAAGGTTTATTCAGCAAATAGTCTTTTAAATAAAAAATAACAAAACTAATGTATTTTAAAATGTCCCTTGTATATAGAGCACAACACCCTTTTCAATGGACTTGAAGTGACCTTTGGGATAGATTGGTTGTTTGAAGAAATAGTATTATAATACCATCATACCAAGACTGTTTTAAGAAAGAGTTCAGAGGCCAAATCACTAGGAAGAGATTTTGCATTCATCCAAATTTAGTTCTCTATTAGAAGGATTAAGTAATAAAACAGATTTGGTTCTAAAAACATATTATGCTGGATAACGTTACTATTATAATTTCTAATTATTGGGATGATTGATTTCTTTCCTCGTAAATAGAGCATTTTGTTTTTACAGATTAAGGAAAAGACTAGAAGGATTCCCCTCCCCCCCATGTCCAAAGCAAATATAACATTCTCTCAACATAACCTTGTTAATCCAATTGATAGTTTGAACGCTGTCACATCTAGTGGTTGCGTAGGAGCCAGCAGTAGGTTCAGTACTATCAGCAGTCTAAACTACAGCAGAAGCAGGCTAGCTTATTTTAGGAAACATAAGCCCCAGAATTTACTAGGAAGGGGAATAACGTAATTAGGACCACCTGCTCTGCATAGCCAAAAACCATCTGGTAACATAGGTCTATAAACATACATACGGGGTCACCTCAGCACACCTATAAACACACTAAATAGGTTTTCCTTTTCTACCTAAAACATTAAATTTTACCAGAAATGCTTGTCATATATCACGTGTGTATGATATCACCTACATGCTTCATGTTATAGCATGCACAGTGCAGGTAGCTATACTATAAAATGATACAGATCAAAAGAAACCTTTTAGTGATTTTAGGACAGTTAATTAAATTGTTTTTATAGTAGGTATTTAGGGCTGAAATGGCAGCAGTAACTGTTTATTTAAATGTAGTTTGTTTAATAAAACCAATATGTTGTCTAAGAATGTATTGACAGGAAATGAGAAGAATTTTTGTCAAATTAAGGACAAATAATGTGGTTTGAAGTGATGCACTGTTTGGGTATTTTCTAGATCCAAATGTCTTACATGGGAAAATACATATAATAAAATATGCTGTGGGAGAATTAATATGCTTAACGTAAATGGGAGTAACAATTAAGCTGTAATTATTCAGACAGAATGTACAAATTTAAAAAAAGAAAACATTTTCTAATTTATGTGTATTATCAAAATGACCTGGGTGTGGCTAGGCATGTCATGGGTGGGACATGACGTGTCATGGGCAGTCCCTGAAAATCACTACACCAAAAAGCTGCAGGGACAAATGTCTCAATATGTGACATTCCCAGGCGATCTGGGACAATTTTAAGGTTTCTTTATGCATCCACTGTTTGGATGTTCAAGCAGTCTTCTTAAAGGGACACTCAAGTCAAAATTTAATTTTCATGATTCAGAAAGAGCATGCAATTTTATAACTTTCCAATTTACTCACATTACCACAATGTGCACATATTTACACTTTTTGAGTCTCACATTCCTACTGAGCTTGTGCAAGAGATCACAGAATATACAGTATCTATATGCATTTGTAATTGGCTGATGGCTGTCACATGATACAGGGGGGACTGGAAATAGAAATAACTTTTTTTTCAGAAAAAAAATTGCTACTCATTTAAACTTCAAACTAAGTGCTATTGCGTTGTCTTGTTATCATGCATTTGTTGATTATGCAAATTTACTGTATTTACTGTTCCTTTAAATAAGCAGTGCTTCTAGCTATACAGCTTTACCATTGAGTGACTGAAGCTACTGCATACCCCAACTCCCTCTAGAGGTGCTTGTATGACATTATTAAACACACTGCTACCACACATTACTCAAGACACATATACACACCGGCATGTTCTCCCTCATGGAAAGGAACTCAATTTCAACTAAGGAGACCAAGAGAAATAGGTAGATTTAATCATTCAAGTAACATTATTTTTTTATTTGTATACTCTAACTGAATCATGAAAGTTTAATTTTTACATCTATGTCTTTTTTTAAATGGCTTGGACCCCAGTTACATAAATAATAAGATTGTTGCAATATGCTAATTCCAGAGTTCCTAAGGAAAACACATAAACTCTCAAACGTCCTGCATTTTGCAGGATTATCTTAGTATGTTAGATCTCTTGTCCTCCCTGGCACTCGCCTTTCACTTTAAATGTGCCCAGCCCTAATTTATCAGCCCTTACTGACCCAAGTAACTCTGTCCACTGCACGCCCTCACATCACCTTGACTGCACCCTGGGGTCACCCAGACCCGCCCCCTGTTTGCCCCCAACCCAGCCTGTTTCAAATAATAACTGTATGAAAGAGTAGAAAAAAAATGCAAAATTGTGTTATACAAAGGCTAATTTAACAGAAAGCACCAAGCACTGTTATAAATTATATGTGTAAAGTATATACAAGTTAATCTTAATATTAGATCGGTTTGTTTCTATTTGCATTTAGACCCCTTTAAACAAAACTACTTGTATTTTCACATAATCTTATTATCTTCACATGGTTTAATGGAATTGACAGATCTGATTAATCTGATTGCCCTCATCTAACTCCACACTAACATCATTCCCACCTTTGCATTCCCCACTTCCTGTTTCTTACCTTCCTACCCATATAGATTGACAGTTCCAACGGGAACAGGGCCCCCAATTCCCCCTGTATTTGTTTGTTAAAGTTTGTCTGGTGTCTCATATTGTACTGTACTTATCTTTGTTACCCATGGACAGCGCTGCGGAATCTGTTTATTTATTATAAATAAAGAATAATAATAATAATAATTAATCTCCCGACTTAAATTTGGTAAATTTAGTGTAATCCTCAAGACAAGTGAGCATTAAAGGGAAATTTAAATCCAACTGTGATTCCATATAAATGATTTTATATTATGTATTAAAAAAATTAATATACAATTATTATTCATTTTCCTGTAATTTACCTCTGGAAACGGTGGTTTTCCCTTGCCCCCAGAAAATGGCTGGATTGTAGACACTGACCCAGTAACATCCTACACAGTGATTGCGTTATCAGTGCAGCAGCTCATATATATATATCCATCCCTAACTGTCCACAGAAAAGTAAATAACAAACACATTCAAAAGTCTTTTCAAGGGGATGTCTCTGAACTGTGCATATATTAAATTGTCTCATGCATAAACATACACTATGAATATTTAATGAAGATTCATATCCAATAGTGTATTTAAAGTGACTTAGCCTTTAGAGTCTGGAGCAAACCATATAGAACTCACCTCTAATTTGCACAGCATCTCTGTATCGCTGAATCTTTACTAGTGGCTCAGATTCTTTAGATTCATGATTTATCCTTGTACAGGAAAATGATCAAGTGCAATCTTATTGCCTGGCTTTATTCTGAGATATTTTTTGTGTGTATGAAAATAATCTGCTGACGCTATGTGTCTTCTCTTCTCCAATTTCAATGGCTGATACAGAATGGCTTTAATGCTGATACCACTAAGCTGTGATTTAGAATCTAATTAATCTTGAGTTAGCATTTATTCATATCTTCATATTGCTTCCTGCAGAAGCCAGGATTTGCACAACCAAATTATTTAGCATTTTTAAGGATATTTTTCTAATTGCAAAACAACCCTAGAATAAAGCACTTTATTTAAGCAGTATATCTAGTTTTGGAAGGCAGCTAATATGGGGAAAACAATTAAATTGTCAAAAAAGAAATTGTTTTGCAGATAGAAACATAAAATTTGATGGTAGATAAAAACCAAAAAGGCCCATCAAGTCTACCCATATTACGTTACTTTTTTCTAAGGATAGCCTTATGCATGTCCCAGGCATTTTTGAATTCCTTTAAAGTCTATAGGGTATATTTATCAATGTGCGAGCGGACATAATACAAAGTAGTGTATTATGTCCGCTGCACATCGATAAATGCCGACAGCATACACTGTCAGCATTTATCATTGCACCAGCAGTTCTTGTGAACTGCTGGTGCAATGCTGCCCCCTGCAGAATTGCGGCCAATTGGCCGCTAGCAGGGGGTGTCAATCAACTTGATCGTATTCGATCGGATTGATTTATGTCCACCGCCTCGGAGCAGGCAGACAAGTTATGGTGTAGCGGACAAGTTATGGAGCAGCGGATAAGTTATGGAGCAGCGGACAAGTTATGGAGCAGCCTGAAGGCTCGCTTGAAACAAGGGGTCTCAAGCTCCATACCACCCTTTCTGTAAAAAAATGCTTCCTCAAATTTCTCCTGAATCTGCCCATCTCTAACTTTAGATTGTGACCCCTGGTTTTGGAATTTATTTTTTTGTGAAAAATGCTTTCAGCTTCTATTTTATTAAGTCCCTTCCTACATTTGAAGGTTTCCATCATGTCACCTATTTCCCTTCTATCCTTTAAACTATACATATTTAGATCATAGAGATATAATTGAAAACAACATATTGTTGTTTGATTTTCAAGGTGGGTAGAAAGTAAAGTATACGTAATTCCCCATATATGTTAAATTATGTCTGGCTAGTAAAAAAAAAATAGCTTATTTTGCCTGTATTCTTGTAATTTAACTTGGGGAAACATTCTACTGTCCCCATGGAAGATAGAGTGCATTCTGCAGAACCCAGATCCATGACCCTACAACCTTCTATACCATTGCTACATTAATCCAGGAGCTAATTTATATCCATTCCATGTAGCCACAACAAAGGAAACAAGAGACATTGAAAGGGGTTTGTACCTCCCATTTGCGCATTGCTGCTCCTGATCATTCCAAAGAAAGGATTTCAAAACAGGGTACCAAGGAAAGTAAATTTAAATGGAATGCTCTATCTGAATTATAAAAATGTATATTTGACTTTAATATCTAATTCAAGTAGAGTTTGAATTGCTCTTTATGGCCTTTTTTACATTTTGCTGTATTTGTATATAACTATTATCCAAACTGCTTAGGACCATTAAAGGTTAAAATTTTGGAACAGTTTGGATTTCAGAATAGTATTCAGGTAATTCCTAGAAGGAAAAACTAAGAGGACGCGCTGTTAAGAAAAAGAAAAGAGTGATGTGTAATGAAAATCCCTATAGTGTATAATATGATGTATTAACTGTGAAAAAGTGTATCAGGGCAAAGGTGTATATGATTGGAAAGTGAGTAGGATTTGTTATAGAAGAACAAGTGTGTAACCTTGTTGCAATCAGTGGCGGTTAAAACGAATGTAATACAATAAGAACATAAACAAATAGATTGTTACATAAAAAGAATAAAACATAAGAAAAGAAATATAAAAAGTTGAGTCATATATATATATATATATGTAATAAAAAAGTCAAAATCCTGAAAAAATATGTGATATAATGTTCAAAGGTAAAAAGTCCACTTCAAAGTAAAGGATATAGTGAGAACAAAAAGTTTGAAAACTTAAGGCTTGCTCCGCTTGTGTCCACAGTGTGATGGATCAGGGAATCTAAGAGGATGAAAAGACAAGGGGCGCCAACATAGTGTGAATCGGTTTAGGACAAATATAAAACAATAAGTTGCAAGAAATCTACTCACAAGTGGAGTGGCACCTAGAATCAACTAGGTGCGTGCAGGCAGGCTGACATTCAGGACCAGCAGTCAGTACGCTGGGGGTACCACCCGGGAGACCTGTGGGTGGGTGGATGAAATCAGCTGTGTATCGTGCAGTGAGCCGGATCGCCACGGGAGAAGTTCAAGCGGCTGTGTTGTTTTTCCCAAGATAGCTGCTCACACGATCGGACTTGTTCCCAAACAGACTGACAATGTCAGTGTAAGGAATAAGCTGTTTGAAATCTAACTGAATAAAAACACTGCATACAGCAGTATATTGAAAAGCACAGAAACCGGGTCTGTATAAAATAAATACTTGTTTTTATACAGACCCGGTTTCTTAGTGAGCAGCTATTTGGGAAAAACAACACAGCCGCTTGAACTTCTCCCGTGGCGATCCGGCTCACTGCACGATACACAGCTGATTTCATCCACCCACCCACAGGTCTCCCGGGTGGTACCCCCAGCGTACTGACTGCTGGTCCTGAATGTCAGCCTGCCTGCACGCACCTAGTTGATTCTAGGTGCCACTCCACTTGTGAGTAGATTTCTTGCAACTTATTGTTTTATATTTGTCCTAAACCGATTCACACTATGTTGGCGCCCCTTGTCTTTTCATCCTCTTGGATTTCAGAATATTTGTATATTTTCATTTGTAAAATGGGACCAAGTGTAAACAACACTATCTTATGTCATTTAGACACATTTACATGTCATAACACAGCATATAAATGTAACCTAAAGGTAGTTTTATAATAATACTTTTGTGTACATAGTAAAATTAGAAAGAAAGTACAATACTGTAATCAGAAAGGTAATCATTATTGTTTTAGATAGACTATTATTTGCATTTTAGAAAATAAAAACTAAACAAAAGACACCAGCAGAGAAGATTGTGACTTACTGGTGGGGGAAAATGGTAATATTAATTAAAAAGTCTAGATTTCAGAATAATTCTGTATTTGAAACGTTGTCCAGAAATCAAAATGGAACACAGATCCAGGACTGGATAATATAACAGGGAGCAGGGATTATCACATGATTCATATTGCAGGATGAAATCAAGAACTGGATCATTTGTATTATAAGAGAACCCTGAGATGACAATATTGCCATATACAGACAATACTTACAGCAATACCACACAGTCATTACAAACATATGAAAGGGTCAAGCACAAGGAAAATTAATGCTTCAATGGATTATTATTTTACCTCAATCAATATCATATAAGGAAAGTGTAGGGCTGCATCCAGTGATGTAGTTAGTTTTTCTGCTGTCCTAGTCACCGTGAAATCTGCTGCCCCCCAAATCGCTTCATTCTCAACAATTGTAGCAGATATCAGCGATTCCTGTGTACTCTCGCTAGACAACTAGGCATGAATGCTTTGTATTAAATTCATTAACAGGTAAAATGACACCGAACTAACCCCACATTTTGGTGTCCCTGTTTAAATCTACATCCTCAGACAGATGTTTAGTTAGTATTGGTCAAAATATGCATCTGATGGGGTCCTTATAGGCAACAACCTTTAAATTGAGTCACTATCACAGAGGGCACATACACCCTAAACTGGATTATTAAAACAAACTAATGTAATCCCAAAGCTGGATGGTAAAAACATATATACACATTTCCTCACATTAAACTCTCTCCTTGATCCATTGCAATCTGGATTTCACCCCCGACACTCTCTTCCTACCTGTCTGACCATTCCTTAAGTGTACCCTTCTCTGGAGCATCCTCTGTCCCTTTACCACTTTATGTGCAGGTACCAAAAAGGCTCTGTCCATGGTCCCCTTCTCTTCTCATTATATTCCTTAACAAAGTCCCATGGGTTTCAATATCATATGTATGCTGATGACACCCAAATCTACATTTCTGCACAAGATCCATACCTTTCCTTCCTTGCTAACTCACTTACTGTCTTTCTAATATTTAATCTTGGATATCCTCTCACTACCTTATGCTAAATCTCTAGCTCATTATTCCCCCTTTCTTACAAAATCTCTACTCTCCCATTTATCTATAACTGTTGATAATAACATTATTATCCCAACCCTGCATGCCCGATGTTTTGGGGTCGCACTTGACTCAGATCTTTCTTTCACTTCTCTTATTTAGTATTTGGCCAATTCCTGCTGTTCCAACCTTAAAAAACATCTCCAAAATTCAGCACTTCCTCACACAAGACACAAATAAGATTTGAATCCACTCTCTCATAATTTCCTGCCTTGACTACTGCAACTCCATCTTCTCTGGTCTCCCTAGCTCCACAAGACTCTCCCCTTGTTTTGAAAGTTTTAAGCATTCCTTAAAGACTTTACTGTTCAGAGATCCATACAATACACACTAAACTTTCTTACCTCAGTTCTTCTCCTCCTTCTTTTGTCATCCTCTTGAACCTTCTTAGCATCTAAGCCTACGAACCAAGCTATTTTGTAGAACACCTTCATGAGAGCTGATTTACAACAGTGCAACTCTTTCCGTTACTCACTTGTTCTCTATAAATGCTACTTTGCATAGCCTACATGTTTATGGTGCTGTGGGATCTGTTGGTGCTCTACAAATAGCTGATAATAATAACAATAGAGTTTTGCTTAGCTAAACTAAACACAAACAAACCTTAAGCCCACATTTACATCATTATGACATAAATAAACCATACTTACAATTCTAGCACAGTAGCCCCTAAGGGTCACATACTGTGCATACCAGGATTTGAGAATCTAGGTACAATAGCATGTAGCATATAGGTAACATGATCTGTGTAAACTGATTCTGAATTTCTGGGCTCATTGTGGCTCTTGAGGTCTGGAGTTGGACAACCTTATATTATCACCTACTAGAACACATAAAACCTGGACTGGATCACAATCACATAAGAAACACAAACTCAGGACTGCATCATCACACAGTGATGACAAATCCCAGACTTCATTGTCATCAAAAAGTGAAATACAAACTCAGGTCTGGGTCATTATCCCATATGGAACATATGTTTTATTTCTGCTTTTTGATTTACTGAAAAATCTGACTTTGTATGGTTTTAATTTATAAACATAGTATTTAACCTTTTGTCTCCTGCAAGGAACTGCAGAACATTGTGTAGCAAAGTCTTGTGGTATTTTCTGGCATATAAGAGGTCAACAACATGATCTTGGCAGCACATATAGCTTTAGATGACATATTTCACTATAGTAAAGGGTAATGTTTCCCCTGCATATAAATTCCACTGATTCATTCTAGAGAAGCAGAGTCAGATATCTTCACCAAATTCTGCAGGCGCTAGATACAAGGATATTAAAAAGCAAACCCTGATCAAAGAAAATGCCTTCTTTCCTCCCTTTGTGGAACAGATGTGCAGTGCATCATATGGGGAAAGAAAAAAACAGTCTACAGTGATTTATTTAACGGACCTACTCGTAACCTTTCTTATTGCATGCTTAATACCATGATGTTGGTTATTAGTTTTCAGTTGAAAATGACCAGATAAGGGTTTGTTCACTTCATCAATATTGTACATTTATTGCTTGTCAAGGGAATCGCATGATGCTAAGTCATAAATCTGTCATTTGGCCTTAAAGAGTTAGTTCACTGCTGTTGCAAACCCATGAAAGATGTCTTAAAGTTTCAATACCAGTATATAATATATCACTAGTTATTATAATCAATTTCTATTAATCACCATACAAGAGGTACTTTACATATAAGTGGTGCACATCGGTGTATAGTGATGACACAAGGGGACAAATAAGAGGATATACAGTTAACAGGATGGGTTTAGAAAAAGTTAATAGCATTAACTTAGAAGTAATGTTTGCTTTGATGTGGATGAAACTGGTTAAATTCCTGCTTAAGTCTATAACTCATGGCACAAACAAATTATGTCTGAGGTCAATTGGGGACATGCTTTTAGAATGTTTAAGTGATTGCTAAAAAATATCTTAACTAATAGGAACTAAAGGTTTTGCATTCATTTGAGATGATGGTGTATATTTAGTCAGACAAAAAAAGCAAAAAAAAGGGTAAAAGAGAACAATATTTCAGAAATCAGACATGACCTATATTCTATTTTTTAACATTAGCGTCTGCGCTAAATCCCTCACCTAATAGACTTCTACGGGGCGTGCTACAAAACTCAGGCCTTGGCTTTTACTTGACTGCTAATCCGAAGGTACTGTAAGCCTAAAGTGCACATATGAGATATATATATATATTATTATTATTATTAAAGTGCCAACAAATTCTCAGCGATGTCCATGGGTACAAAAGATAAAACTACAACAATAAGACAATATTTTTAAGACACAGGACAAAGTTTATCAAACAAATACAAGAGGAATTGAGGTCACTATTCCTATGGGAACTTACAATCTACAAGGGTAGGAGGGTGAGAAACAGGAGGTGGGGACTGCAAAGGTGAGAATTATGTTAGTGGGGAGTTAGATGAGGGCAACTATTAGGCAAGTGGAATTAATTTGTTATTGGGTTGGGTGATGGGCTTCCCTGAACAAAAAGGTCTTTAGGGAGCGTTTAAAGGAGGACGAGTTAGGAGAAAGTCTGACAGAGCGAGGAAATGTGTTCCAAAGGGTTGGTGCCGCACAAGGTAGAAGATGCAAGAAGCAGGTCATTGTTTGATCTTAGGGTGGGGCTGGAGTATATTTTTTGATTAGTGAGGACAGGTATTAGGCATGTGCATTTGTTTTGTTACAAATGCAAATTAGTAATGAAAATACAGATATTTCTTTCGTTTTCACAAAACGATGATCTGAACAAATGCACTAATTTAAAGGAAAACTAAATTCAAAATGTATTAGTATATATATTTATTTATTTTGGTTATTGTGTTTTGTTTTTGAGGGTTTTTTATTTTATGTATTTATTTTGAGAAATGTGTTTGTACACTTGAAAGGTTTGTCATTGTCAATCAACAGACCAGTGCAATGTATACTTACAGGCCAGTGAATTTATATCCCATGGACCATTTATGCACTTCATGTTAATTTCAAATGTTTTTTAGACTTTAAAGTCTCATCTGGTTCCTTTTTAGTGCTGGTCACTTTTGGATGAGTATAACCATATTCTCTACAGACTACAAGCGAAAACATGTCATTTTGTATCAATATCTTTACAAGATTAGTGGGGATTTTTATTGAGTATGAAGTGTAACAAATTAGATTTTGATGGTCCTATGAGAGAAATCGGTTTTTGTATAGTGTATGTTGTGCAAAATTCAATAAAATGACATTATTCCTAAATATTAGGGATCTGATTTTTTTTTTTGCATGTTGCCTTAACATTGTATTAGATGCTTTAGTCTTAACCTTGCCTTATTTGGAGTAGCCAATTTGAGCAGCGGCTGACAAGATTAGCAATGGTCACAAAATTAGTATAAAGCGTAATGTGTTGCCGTTCTTATCTGTTTAAGCCAATCAGGGACATATATAGCGAGGTTAGCCTGTAGACATCTGCAAGGTGCTTTTTTATCTCAAAGAATTATAATTTTTCAGAGATAAACTACATAAAAAGGAAGCAAAATAAATAATGAAACTATATTGCAAAGTTGTCATCTCAATAATTATTCCTATTTTTTAATTATTTTTTAATTGTATTATTATGTTTTATTATTATTTAAAGAAAGTCAGATATATATGTTTACAGCAGTGTTGGATAGCTGCCATTGTGTTGCCATATTTATATTGTTATTCTTTATCACTTTAACCAGCTCTGTCAATAAATATTACCTTATTAATGTAACAAAATTGCATACGAAATGATTAGATAATTTGTTAAAATGTTTCTTTGGAGACTAACGCATACAGCAAATCAGCAATGCTGATTGTAGACCTCATAGCATATAACATCTGGATAGTTTAAAAAAAATGAAAAACCATTTCTGTTAAATTACAGCTCATAGTCATACAGCTATAAATTATCAAAATAAAAGTATATTTTCAAATAGTTTATATGTGGTTTTATAGTGTGCATGCTGTTCTAAATGGATGTTATGTAGTTATACTGTACATAATTCTTTACACATGCAAAAAAAGTAACTCAATGCATTACATTTTCTTTTCATGTGATGTCATTGATTATGTAATTTATTATGTCATATACAATGTCATCAGTGATATCATTTATTATATTGTGTATGATCTCATCTTCAATGTCTTGGTCATAACAGAGTTTAAGTACCTAAGATTTTTTCTTCCTTGATTCAGATAGAGCATACAGTTTAAAACAACTTTACTTTAAATTACATATTTGCTTAATTCCTTTGGTATTATTTTCCAAAGGAGCATCATTGCTAGCTGAACCAATGACAAGAGGCATTGTATATGTGCAGTCACCAATCAGCTCCTCTATCTGAATCATGAAAGAAAATGTTTGTGTTTCATGTCCCTTTAAATTTAGCTTTAATGGAAATTCATAACAAGACATTTAAAGCATATTCTATTTTTTAAAGGGATAGTAAGGTCAGAATTGAAATGTGCAATTTAATGTGAAATAGAAGCATTTTTGTAGTATAATTCAATTAACAAAAATCCTTCCAGTAAAAGTTATTACTGTTTTTATTAAGCATATTTACATATCCTATGAGGGCCCATGCACAGAGACACATTTTGGCTTAGGTAAACAAGCCAAGGGGGCATAGTGTGCAAAAAGAACGCGCACCCTGAGGAGTTACAATAAAAATGATCATGCATGGAAGTTATTCCAGCGTCTGTTCTATCTCATGGAGTGCTGTTCTCTGTCTTTCGATTTTTAAACAAGCCACTTACCTAGGGCAGCAGATTGAAGGGGGAGCAGTACTTTTTTGTAAGAAGCTTACAGTTATAATAGAAGTATTATACAGGTATATAATGAGAGCTTACATTCTAGCAGGTATAATAAGATACTGCCCATGGAGCTTACAGTTTAGAGGTAGCTCTGAACCTTTCATTTTGCCCTTAGCTCTGTTGGCTTTCAGCACTTAGTATTGTTTTTGGGGAAGTATTGTATCAAAAAATCTGTGTTTTGGGGGTTTATATATAGATTGCCGCAATAAATATAAGTGTGTATATGTGTTTGTATATATGTGTATAACTCTGTATGTGTGTGTGCTCACAAGTGGTTTTTAAGTCCTTGTGAACATTTACTTTGGAAATGCCATGAAAAAAAAAAAAAAAATAATGTTATTCCCTGACCAAAAAATATTATGTCCAAGACAGGCCTAAAACCTTGGGGGGGGGGGGGCGCGCAGCGGAATTTTTAATGCCTAGGGCAGTACAAAACCTAAATACGCCGCACCATTATTCAAACACCAGTGGTGACTTGTATGACACAAATGACATCCTCACAGAAGCAATACACACCATTTTCAGCTCTCTGAGCTTGAATAACAGTGCACGGCCCTCACAGGATACGTGAGTATGCCACAGAAAAACATTAATAACATAACTAGAAACCTTTTTGTTAATGGAAGTATACTGCAAAAACGCTTATATTTGAATTTGAAATACACTTATGCACATTTCAGTTTTGACCTTTCCATCCCTTTAATGTACCTGCCCAGAATAAAACTACTTTCATGCAATATAGCTGCAGGAGTTGTCCCTATTTGTGCGTCCTGCTGCTTTCCCACAATGTTTAGGTCCCATTTCTGTAATCAAACTAGAGATAGCCCATACGGCACCCTATCATGCCCAAACCAACCACTCACATGCAAAACTCCTCCCAGGACTTCCTAAAAATTAACTTGGGGTGAATAGTATTATTATAGTAATTGTATTGGGAGCAATTTAAATCCACCCACCTTAATCATTAGAAATATGGATATTATTTTGTATAATCATGCCCCCCCCTCTAAACACAATTTACCTTCCCTGCTCTTTATGGAAGTGGTGATGTTGGGGTATTAATAGTGGCCCTCCATCCTTGTCCCCTCCCCCGTCTGTCTCTGTATATTTAAAGGAACTCTAGATTAAAGTAATATTGAGAAGCAGGAATAAAGATGAACTGATTATCATGATTAAGTAATCGTCACTGCTACGGCAAAGTTTCATAAATATACTGTGACCTAACTGCCTATCTGGTTAGTTGTTAATTTGTTAATTAATTTGTTAATTTGTTGATGTGTTAATTATTCAAAGATTGGTTGTATACTTTATTCTATCTTATGAAAAACAATAAAAAATACAAACTGTAAATCTAAAAATAAAAAATTAGCTTGTAAAAGTGTCAGCTCTGGGATCTTCCCCAGAAAAGCTAAATTTTATTTAGTTGCCCTGCGTGTCAGGCACAGAAGTGTTTAACAAGGAATTTACAAGAGCAAAATAAGAGGTCCTGTTGTGTATTCATTAAACATTACGATTCCGTCATTAATACAAACATCCTGTTAAAATCCCATTATATATGAGGTTACCATAACATAACTTGTACATAACACTATTAATATTAGTCAGCAGCACTACAGCAGATTGTAAGGGCAGCCCATATATAAACATGTCTCAGTGCTAATTACTGCTAGGTTAATTGTTTAATTAAGTGGTAACTGCAACCATTTTGAAAATGTACTCGGCAGTCTGATCTTTGTACCTAAGCATCTAGAGTACTATTAAGTTGTGTTGATCTTTTAGATTCACACATCCATCATCAATAGTATTGGGGCAAAATTAATTTATTAATCTGTAACATTAAACATTAGTTATAAATGGCACAAAAACACTAACATTCCTTATTATTCATGTTTTTATAAAGCAATTCTGCCTCGGGCATGTCAGCTGTCAGTGCTTTTCCATGAATTTAGAGATTTCCAGTCGGTGCCACAGATTTTATCAACCCACAGTTTTAAGGGTTGGAAAATGTTTCTTTGGTTCCTGTAAAGCTAAATCACACGGTCAGTGCACTTTGGCATTTCCATTTAAAGGGACAATGTACTCAGGCAAGAAGCTGATAACATTTCATTGTATTCAAAGCTCTTGCAGAAAATCTTTCAAATCTATCTTTTTTTTTTTTTTTTTATAAATTTTTATTTTATTGAGGTTAAAATAGCATAAATACAACAGTCTCATCAACAGGTTACATTTCACAACATACGTTATACTGACATGACATGGCATTTTGGGCACCTCAGTTTTTAAGTCTTATAGGTTCGCTTAGTCCTCAGACAAACAGGGCCAATCGAGGGCCCAGAAGTTGAATAGATCGGTTGAGGACATGTTAATGGAGATAATAGTGAAAATTGCGGCTTCAGTATAAGTCAGATAAATACAGATTATGGAATGAACACACTATACCAAAACAGTGAAGTACAAAGAGGGCACCAACGTAACTCTATAGATCAACAGTTGTTACCGGTGAGGTGCAGAACAATCCACAATTATTATTTGAATCTAAATAAACCATTAAAACTGAGCAGATAAAAGAGCATAAACATTTTCTATTATCATGGGTACACTTCAGAGGAGCAGGAAATCGTAAATGAACTTGAGTTTCCTGCATTGGAACCCCGAGAGCCATGCTACAGAAATGCAGGGAAAGATTGGAGCATGACTCTGCGGGTTGGACAGAGACTACTATACTCTGTCAAAAATTTATGCGGAGGAAAGGAATCAACCCTAACCGCATAAGAATGGTGGGGGGGCGGAGAGGGGGCTGGGAACAGCACAGCCTTCAGTTGTCAATTTTCATATCTAACAAGGCAATCAACCCCGGGGTAAACACGGAAATATGGAACACATAGAAGGCTATATAAGCTCTAGTTTCTGCATAAGTGATTACTTCAAGCCTATGTGGGGGCTATGCTATAGCTAACATGGTCTAACTGCTTTGAGGAACAAAAAATACTAATATAACAACTTAACCTTATTTAAAACTGAACACAAGGGTAAAGGGCAAGTGATACTCACAGGTCTGCGTGCTAGAGGCCAAATCAGTCTACCAAAAATCATTTTAATTAAATAATATACCTGTAACTCAGGATAGGAGATAGCACACAATTAATATGTACGACCGGTAGGTCACTTAATCTAGTTCCCCAGACTAGAGTATAGAGTAAGCTGTGTAAATTTTATTTACTATGAGTAATGAGAAACTAAGCTTTTAATTAATTACATCATATATTCATAAAGTAGATTGATGTCATACTCGATAGTAATGAAAAATTAAACTTTTAATTAATTACATCATATATTCATAAAGTAGATTGATGTCATACTCAATAACAGAGCTGTAGGACCTCTCAATAAAGCTCACAAGTACCCCCTAAGCAAGGGCTGGGCGCTATTAGTGGTCCCTCTACATAAATATATACGTTGTGGGGCTAGTCCCAGAAAAAACTTTGCACTTAGCTAGTTAAGGGTTTCCCAGACCTGTGTGTGCCTCTAAATAGAGACTGAAAAAATGGCATTATTAATAGTTAGGCATAATACATCTTAGCCACTCAGCAAGGGGGTTGTAGCGTAAAATGGAGCTGTAGACTTGTAGGAGAGGCAGCCAACATCCCCCCGAATGTATCAAATACATGAGTTAAAATAATAAACATCTTGTATATAGGGGAGTGACCGTCAGAACCAGATCACAATTACAGGAAGCTATTAGTATAGGGGTCAGTTGGGAAAGCATGATGCACTTCTCTTGGTTACTAATCTGCAGGAGGCAATCACTATTTCAAACCCCCTTTGCGCAGAGTATGCTATTGTACTGTCCAGAGCACATTTGAAATGGTGATATTCAGAATAAACAATTTGTAACAAACACACAGCAAACTTAAAGAAAATGGGAGGAATACACCATACACTGTACCACCAAATGTTCACTAAATGACTGTATTACGAGTCCATTCATATATATCCACTTTTTGTGATGCATGTGTAAGGCAGAGCTTTCCCAGTCACTAAGTAGTTATCGTAATCATCTGCATCAGGGTGATGCAGAAGCAGTCGCACAGTGACTCTCAGTGTCGACATTCTGGGCCCCAGAGAACAGCGCCACTACCCCACACCTATCCTCTCAGCTATGGCGGCCATGATTATGAGGCAGGCACCAACACAGTCCGTGCTGCACAGGGTGTGCACGGAGGCGACCCCTGCATATGAGGTATTAATAACTAGCAAGGTATGTTGTAAGTCTCTCATCGCCCCCATACACACCCCAGGCAGGTCCAGATAGCAGTTCAGGGAGCCCGTCGTATCTCCCCAGTTAACTAACCAGGTATCTCTCCAAGCCTCTTCCTCCTCAGAGCCACCCCGCCACCTGGCATCCCACGGCACACTTGGATTCACCGCCATCGCCAGGTTGCATCTCCGAGGGGACAGATCAGCGGGTGGCTGCGACTCGCATGGCTGTTCTCGCCGGTACATGGGCTCCCTTCTCCCCTCTTCAACTGATGTCGATAAATGAGTGTATGTGTGGGAAGAGGGTCCTGTAGGGATCGTCTTTAGGATCAGCGCTGCGCCTGCTACTTTTCTGTGCCTCAAGTCATCTCTCACTTTGTTCACCGATTCAATAATGGTGTCTATTCTCTCGCAGAATGTCTTCTCAAATTTCGCCATGTAGGTCTGAAACATATTATAGATCTCTCCCATGGCGGAGGGTCTATCGTAGTGTGCAGCGCAGAGTCCACTTATCTGCCGCAGTAGATTTATGGGTGTATGTTTCTTCCGTAGTAGGCCGCAGCCGCGGTCTTTCCTACTACCTTTCCGATGGTGTTTAGGAGGAAACTGCTGCGAACCACTGTACAGTCTTGTGGGTAGTGTTGCTGGTATCCCGAAGCTCTCCTGGCCACTTAGTAATAGTTTTCAAGCCTTCTTATTTAGTTTAAATACCAGTTTTCTATCAGTTTATAGCAGAGCTCTGATCTTGTGCGACTGCTCTGCACTGCAGCTGGCTCCGCCCCTCTCAAATCTATCTTTTAATCTTTTTCCCACACACTTACAGAAATCTGATTTCAGCTGCTGTCTCTTGTTCATATAGCTATTCTAAAGCCAATACTACAGTATTTAAATGTTTGCTATAGGTGGTAATGTTAAAAGGCAAAATCAGCTATTTCAAATGAAAAAGAAAGGTAAAGGGTAGGCTTGTGCATTCATTTTGTTACGAGTGTGAATTTGTGATGAATTGATAATACAGATATTCGTTTCACTTTCACAACATGACCTAATAGTGCAGCAGACAAATATTCTGAAAAACTATTTTTTTGCTGCTGCGCAATTTAATACACTCCACATTGAGAACATATTGGAAAGAAAATCTTTGGTTATGTCTGTTTTAAAAAAAATGTAACAATTCTAAATTAGCCTAATAATGATCATATCTAACCTACATAAAAGTTTCATAGTTTATTTGTAATAGTAGAGGTATATTTTTATATTTTTGTGAAACAAAAAAGAATTGTTTAATAACAAGTGAAATCAGCATGTGCAGACATTTTTACACTAAAAAAAGGTTCATCACAATCTGCCAAAATATGCAGTTTAAAGCAGTCCAACATACGTTTGAAAAGTCCAAAAAACTCATGAGAAACGCTGCTGGAAAGTTGTTTTCTGATTGATTGAGATATTACTCATCAAATATCAAATTGTAGCCAATTCGCCATACAAGTCATCATGTGAAACGTGTTTTATCATGCCATTTAAGGAACTTTATGCTGGATTACTAATTGATTGTAATGGGGGCTGGGGCTATAATTACAGACTTTTTAAAAGTTCAAAGGTTATTTTCAAAAAATTCTCACAAATAAAATTTGATAAATTATAAGTTTTAATAAACCTACATGCCAGCATTTTCTATTCTCGCATTTGCTGTGTTGTAAAGCGCACACACCCATAGACTGGAACCCAACCAAACCATCCCGAAGCCCCCAAAATATTGCCAATTACCTTTATACATTTTTTTTTATCTAGCAGCTATATTTCCTTTATTATTGTTAATTTAATTAATCAGTATTAAAACAGAGACACTTTTTACTACAATTTTCACTCAAAGGGAGAGTAAACAGTTTGAGATTGTAATATAAAATGTTTTATTATATGCAGTAAAAAAAAAAAATGTTGGTTTTGCTCATTTCACTGAGTTTCTGTAAAGTAACGGATGCCACCAAGATCTTATCTAGGTTTCAACATGGAAGTGCTGATTATTTTATAGATACCAAAGTACTTTATGGAAACCAAACCTTTATACTTAGTTTATGAATATTTAAATAACTAAAACAGGGCTATATTATGAGTAGCAGGCTAGCTGTTGCACGCAAGCGCAACACTGTGCGTGTTGGAAATAGCGCGCATATTACGAATTGAAAGTAAACATGTTCGCTTGAGCACAATTGAATTTAAAGGGACAGTCAACACCAGAATTTTTGTTGTTTTAAAAGATAGATAATCATTTTATTGCCCATTCCCCAGTTTTGCATAACCAACACAGTTATAATAATACACGTTTTACCTCTGTGACTAACTTGTATCTAAGCATCTTCTGACAAACCCCTGATCACATGACATTTTATTTATTACCTATTGACTTTCATTTTAGCCAATTAGTGCAGTGTCTGCCACAACCCACGGGCGTGATCATAATGTTATCTATAGGCTTTACCTGAACTAGCTCTCCCCTGCTGTGAAAAGCAAATACAAAACCATGTGATTAGAGGCGGCCTTCAATGGCTTAGAAATTATCATATGAACCTTCCTAGGTCTAGCTTTTAACTAAGAATACCAAAAGAACAAAGCAAAACTGGTGATAAAAGTAAATTGTAAAGTTGTTTAAAATTACTTGCCCTATTTGAAACATGAAAGTTTTTTTTGGACTTGACTGTCCCTTTAATGCACTTGGGGAAAGCACAGCTTCAGAGCTCTGGTTAACTGTTACGCAAGACAAAAAAATTGCACAAAACACTTAAAAAAGACATTACAAAGTAAAGTCACACTCATATTAACACTGTCTAATAAGAATTATAAAAAAATATTGTATTAGAATTTTATTTATTTATAAAATATTTATTTATTTCTCTCGTTTTCAAGTATGATGTAAGGGCTTAAATATATGAGGTCTCAGGTGAAAAGAAGGGCTCCAAAGGGATCAAAGATAAAGATATATACATATCTAAATATGTGTATGTATGTGAATATATATATATGTGTATGTATGTGAATATATATATGTGTATGTATGTGAATATATATATGTGTATGTATGTGAATATATATATGTGTATGTATGTGAATATATATATGTGTATGTATGTGAATATATATATGTGTATGTATGTGAATATATATATGTGTATGTATGTGAATATATATATGTGTATGTATGTGAATATATATATGTGTATGTATGTGAATATATATATGTGTATGTATGTGAATATATATATGTGTATGTATGTGAATATATATATGTGTATGTATGTGAATATATATATGTGTATGTATGTGAATATATATATGTGTATGTATGTGAATATATATATGTGTATGTATGTGAATATATATATGTGTATGTATGTGAATATATATATGTGTATATATATATATATATATATATATATATATATATATATATATATATATATATATATATACAGTGGGTTTTTTGTAAAAGAAAAGGTGCCGGTTTGTAGAAATATATAGACATATATATATATATATATACAGACATATACATATATATATATATATATATATATATACAGACATATACATATATATATATATATACAGACATATACATATATATATATATACAGACATATACATATATATATATATACAGACATATACATATATATATATATACAGACATATACATATATATATATATATATACAGACATATACATATATATATATATACAGACATATACATATATATATATATACAGACATATACATATATATATATATACAGACATATACATATATATATATATATACATTGAAAAAGCGGTCTGATGAAGAGGACAGTTGGCTCCCCGAAACATCACTGTACACAATAAACTATTGTTTTTTGAAAGTCCAGCGAGTGTGGATCTATTACTTAGAATTGGATGTTGCTGTTCCTGACACCCTGGCTCGTATCGAGAGTGCAAATTCCTATGAACTTTCGTGTATATACAGTATATATATATATATATATATATATGCACAGTGTTATTTTGTAAAAAAAAAGGTGCCAGTTTGTAGAAATATATAGACATATATATATATATATATATATATATATATAAGTGCATTGAAAAAAGCATATCTATGCTATATTCATATTTAATAAAAGAGTTTAACTGTATATTTCCTGTAAATATTTCACATTCCAGTTTTCTTCACATAGGGTAATATGTTCTAGGTATTTAAAAAAAAAAAATATATATAGAGAGAAAGAGAAAAAGAGAGAGAGGTATATATATTGTACCAAAATACCATATGTATTTATGAATAAATAGAACATATTATGCTATGTAAAGAACATTGGAGTGTGACATATTAATATTTTATGTTGGGTTACTGCACTTTAGAAGCGCAGTAACCCTTTTTTGCACACTTTTCCCGCTCCATTGAAGACTATGGGGGGATACATTAATGTGTTTGTGATATTCGGACTTCAACTTTTTGTGTGTGTTGTGTTAGCAGTTGTGCAAAAACTTTTTACTTTCAACTTGTAAAACAGGCACAAAATGCCTCCGTCTAGCGGAGTTAACTCACATGCGGGAGCGCAAACTACCACTTCACTCGTAATCTAGCCCATAGTTTTAAAATACATTTACATACTATTCCCAGTCTAATCTTTGCTTTGAATACATCATACAATCTAGTATGTATTTACTGTTTAAGGTCCCTTTAATGCTCTTTATTACAAATTCCCAATATCCCTTAATAAAAACCATATTCGCTATAAAATATTCTTGTTTTTAAAGAACAGCCAACTAAACTAAACGATTCTCTTGAAGTAAACAGTGTATCTTTTCCCCTGTTTAGGATTCAGATTATTTTGCTTCTGCTGCCTAAAAATGCTGAGACACATACTAGGCTGGGATGACCTGTTTAGTGTGCAGAAGAAAATGATGTCATTTGCAAGCAAGCTTCACCTGTGATATTTTATAATTGTTTCGATGAAAAACCGATAATCCTTCCCTCCTTCACATACCCTTTTAAAACTGTGATAACTCATAAAACCTGCAGCTTAATAAACTCGCCAATCCCAAACTGATGTTATTTTATGGGAAGTCAATCTTTGATCAGCCAAGCTGAAATGAGTTTGATAAGTAGCGTCCTCCATCTCACGGAACAGCTCTCAAGTTTGTTATTGCTGTTTGCTCATCATACTCAAGTGCAAAATAAGCAGAAAGGCCTTTGCAGACTCCTTATCTCTACACACTTTCTTCTCTCGATCTCGGTTGCTTTAATCCTGCATGTCTGGAGCTGGTTAACAAGGAAATCCTGTGTCAATTATCGCCAACAACTTCCTACTGTGAGGCGGTGGGGAATCAAAGCTTTTGAGAGGCTTTTCACACTACAGAGTGGTGCTGGGCCTAATTAAATGGGCTTCATCTCCTACAGCCCAGTGGTGAAAAAAATGATAGATAGCTAATGAACGATAACCTGGCTGTTTCTTTTTTCTCCCCCAATCTCCCTCCAACCCTCGGATGAACTTTTTGCTGCAAATCCATTCGCTTTATTCTGAACATTTGCAGCTTGTGACTCAGAGGCCTTGGTGAACCTTCAATTTGACTTTGGAGGCGTCTGCCATATTGCAATCTAATCTAAGGACAATTGGTTAAAACATTGATGTATCCATAATAAACCAAAATAAATTAATACATTAAAAAAACTATTTTAAATTAAAAATATATTATTATATTTTTTTCCCTATATATATATTTATTCACCACAACTTTTATCACAAATCCACAGAATATGTCATATTTATATATATATATATATATATATATATATATATATATATATATATATATATATATATATATATATATACAAATCCCTCAGCAGTGCCATATTCTAGTTGTGCTTTATCTCTGTGTTACTTCCTCTTTTTTATCAGGGAAAGCTATAACAAATTAACAATTTACTATCCCTGGCAGCAAAGGAGTTAAAAGGAATGTTGTGTGTATTTTAAATGATAGTGATTTCCATGTAAAGTTCCATTGTACGTAAGAATCATGTCTCAGACGTTGGTGAGGTGTAGGTGAATGACAAACAGGGTACACAGCTGCACTTTCATGCTTTTTCCCCCCTTTTGTTGTGTTTGCTGGAACCATTATTATATGTAGTTTCCTCAGCTGAATTAAGCCTCCTAGCAGTGAAAATTCTAGTATAAGCATAAAATGTCCAGAAATTGACTGGTGGGGATTCTTCTTCTTTTTTGTATTCTGATTGTTATATACTTCAGCATAGAGGTGCTTTTCTATGCTTCAGAGAATATATAATCCCTTTACTGACTTGATTTATTGTATCACTCATGTTGCTGGCTGGATATGGTTTAAATTAACTCCTCCAAACAAACATAATGCAATAGGGTTGCTAGTAATTTGTAATAATGTTATGATATCCCAAGGCATTTTTATTTCTAAATATTTGCTTTTAAAATGCAGCTGCTTAATGGACTTAAGCTTAAAGGACTCTATAAACATACACACACATATATGGACTGAAGCTTATAGGACTCTATAAACATACACACACATATATGGACTGAAGCTTATAGGACTCTATAAACATACACACACATATATGGACTGAAGCTTATAGGACTCTATAAACATACATACACATATATGGACTAAAGCTTATAGGACTCTATAAACACACATACACATATATGGACTAAAGCTTATAGGACTCTATAAACACACATACACATATATGGACTAAAGCTTATAGGACTCTATAAACATACATACACATATATATGGACTAAAGCTTATAGGACTCTATAAAGATACATACACATATATATGGAGTAAAGCTTATAGGACTCTATAAACATACATACACATATATGTGGATTAAAGCTTATAGGACTCTATAAACACACATACACATATATATGGACTAAAGCTTATAGGACTCTATAAACATACATATATATATATATATACAGGTATACCCCGCTCATACAGCGGGTTAGGGACCGGAGTCCCGCTGTAAAGTGAAAACTGCCTTAAAGTGAAACAAGGCAGTTTTAGCTTTCTTTTCAGTGTTTAAAATCCTGAAAACATGTTTGAACTAACATATATTAGGGGGTGCAATAGTGCTATGTTTAGTTTAACACTAGCACAGCACAGTATTCAATTAGTATTCAATAAATACTGTACCTGTAAATTTGTGACAATTACTGTAGTAAAATTTGCCAGACTATAGCACTGAGACACAGATTGCACTACAATGCTGTAAACAGAGTGAACTGCACATAACAAAATGGTGCCATTCACTTTTCTAGCAATCTCACAATGATTACAGCACTGTTTCAAAATCCTTGGAGGTTGAACTTCAGCTCCACAAAGCGCTGTATTAGCGAATCGCTGTAAAGTGAAGCGCTGTAAAGTGAGGTATACCTGTATATATATATATATATATATATATATATATATATATATATATATATATATATATATATATATATATATATATATAAAAATAAATCAATGTAAATATTTGCATAGGAAATTAGTACATCTAGGCAAGTATCCCCACTTGCTTTTCCCCAGAAATTCTTAATATACAATGTTTCCAATGCACAAGAGAATTGTGGGTAAGATATGCAAATTCTCAGTTTTTTTGCTTCAAAAATACTGTTTTTACACAGTGATCCTTTTAAACAGGAATATGACAGCAAACCAGAAATCATTCACTAGACAAGCCTGTTTCATTCTTTTTGGAACTCATCAGTAGGAGATAGATTTCTGGTTGCTGCATTGGAAAAGCTATTTTCATGGTTTAACCAAAATTCATTAACATTATGGGGGAGATAAAAAACTGAAATTAAAATCTTCCATGTCTCAAAATTAAATCATTGTAAATATTTGCATAGGAAATTAGTACATCTAGGCAAGTATCCCCGCTTGCTTTTCCCCAGAAATTCTTAATATACAATGTTTCCAATGCGCAAGAGAATTGTGGGTAAGATATGCAAATTAGATATGCAAATTCTCAGTTTTTTTGCTTCAAAAATACTGTTTTGACACAGCGATCCTTTTAAACAGGATTGCCTAGATGTACTAATTTCCTATGCAAATATTTACATTGATTTAATTTTGAAACATGGAGGATTTTAATTTCAGTTTTTTATCTCACCCCATAATTTTAATGAATTATATATATATATATATATATATATATATATATATATATATATATATATATATATATATATATATATATATATATAGACTAAAGCTTATAGGACTCTATAAACATACATACACATATATATATGGACTAAAGCTTATAGGACTCTATAAACATACATACACATATATGAACTAAAGATTATAGGACTCTATAAACACACATACACATATATATGGACTAAAGCATATAGGACTCTATAAACATACACACACATATATGGACTGAAGCTTATAGGACTCTAAAACATACATACACATATATAGACTAAAGCTTATAGGACTCTATAAACATACATACACATATATGGACTAAAGCTTATAGGACTCTATAAACATACATACACATATATGAACTAAAGTTTATAGGACTATATAAATACACATATATATGGACTAAAGCTTATAGGACTCTATAAACATACACACACATATATGGACTGAAGCTTATAGGACTCTATAAACATACACATATATGGACTAAAGCTTATAGAACTCCAAAAACACACATATACATATATATGGACTAAAGCTTATAGGACTCTATAAACATACATACACATATATGAACTAAAGATTATAGGACTCTATAAACACACATACACATATATATGGACCAAAGCTTATAGGACTATATAAACATGCACACACATATATGAACTAAAGATTATAGGACTCTATAAACACACATACACATATATATGGACCAAAGCTTATAGGACTCTATAAACATACATACACATATATGAACTAAAGATTATAGGACTCTATAAACACACATACACATATATATGGACCAAAGCTTATAGGACTATATAAACATGCACACACACATATATGGACTGAAGCTTATAGGACTCTATAAACATACACACATATATGGACTAAAGCTTATAGGACTCTATAAACATACAAACACATATATGAACTAAAGCTTATAGGACTCTATAAACACACATACACATATATATGGCCTAAAGCTTATAGGACTCTATAAACACACATACACATATATATGGACTAACACTTATAGGACTCTATAAACATACACACACATATATGGACTAAAGCTTAGAGGACTCTATAAACATACATACACATATATGGACTAAAGCTTATAGGACTCTATAAACATACACACACATATATGGACTGAAGCTTATAGGACTCTATAAACATACACACACATATATGGTTAAAGCTTATAGGACTCTATAAACATACACACACATATATGGACTGAAGCTTTTAGGACTCTATAAACATACATACACATATATGGACTAAATCTTATAGGACTCTATAAACCTACATACACATATATGAACTAAAGCTTATAGGACTCTAAAAACACACATACACATATATATGGACTAAAGCTTATAGGACTCTATAAACATACACACACACATATGGACTGAAGCTTATAGGACTCTATAAACATACACACATATATGGACTAAAGCTTATAGGACTCTATAAACATACATACACATATATGGACTAAAGCTTATAGGACTCTATAAACACACATACACATATATATGGACTAAAGCTTATAGGACTCTATAAACACACATACACATATATATGGACTAAAGCTTATAGGACTCTATAAACATACACACACATATATGGACTAAAGCTTATAGGACTCTATAAACATACACACGCATATATGGACTAAAGCTTATAGGACTCTATAAACATACACACATATATATGGACTGAAGCTTATAGGACTCTAAAAACATACACACACATATATGGACTGAAGCTTATAGGACCCTATCAACATACACACACATATATGGACTAAATCTTATAGGACTCTATAAACATACATACACATATATGAACTAAAGCTTATAGGACTCTATAAACACACATACACATATATATGGACTAAAGCTTATAGGACTCTATAAACACACATACACATATATGGACTAAAGCTTATAGGACTCTATAAACACACACACATATATGGACTAAAGCTTATAGGACTCTATAAACACACACACACATATATATGGACTAAAGCTTATAGGACTCTATAAACATACACACACATATATGGACTAAAGCTTATAGGACTCTATAAACATACACACACATATATGGACTAAAGCTTATAGGACTCTATAAACACACACACATATATGGACTAAAGCTTATAGAACTCTATAAACACACACACATATATGGACTAAAGCTTATAGGACTCTATAAACATAAACATATATGGATGGAAATATATTTTGTTATATGCGGAGCTTTAAAGGGGACATGAGCCCAAAATGTTTCTTTCATCATTCAGATAGAGCACTGGTTTTCAAACCTGTCCTCAAGCCTCCCCAACAGGCCAGGTTTTCAGGATTACCTTGGGTGAGAACTCTATAAACATACATACACATATATGAACTAAAGTTTATAGGACTATATAAATACACATATATATGGACTAAAGCTTATAGGACTCTATAAACATACACACACATATATGGACTGAAGCTTATAGGACTCTATAAACATACACATATATGGACTAAAGCTTATAGAACTCTATAAACACACATATACATATATATGGACTAAAGCTTATAGGACTCTATAAACATACATACAGATATATGAACTAAAGCTTATAGGACTCTATAAACACACATACACATATATATGGACTAAAGCTTATAGGACTCTATAAACATACACACACATAACCCTATTTACTAATCAGCTAATTATTTCACCTGTGATGTAGTTCAGATATCCTCAAAATCTGGCCTGTTCGGGAGGCCTGAGGTCAGGTTTGAAAACCAATGAAATAGACCATTCAATTTTAAAAAAAAATTCTAATGTAATACTATTATCTAATTTGTTGTGTTTTCTTGGTATCCTTTGTTGAAAAGCATACCTAGATAGGCTAAGGAGCAGCAATTAACTTCTAAAAGTTAGCTGCTGACTGGTGGCTGCACATATATGTCTCTTGTCATTGCCTCGCCTGACATGCTTTGCTAGCTTCCAATAGTGCATTGCTTCTCTCTTAACACAGGATACCAAGAGAATGAAGCAAAGTTTATGATAAAAGTATATTGGAAAGTTGTTGAATTGAATCAGGCAATCAGACATGAGGTCTTTGTTGCCTCTGCTCTATATATACCAGGGGCGTAACTACAGGGGTCTATATATGTGAACAGATGTATTTAAATATTGTGTTTTACAGTATATTTACTGTACATATTTAACATTCCATAGAAGACTTTTTATTATTATTATTATTATTATTATTATTATTATTATTATTATTATATATAAAATATATGTGATACTGTTCATGTAAAATACATATCTATACCTATATATCTTTATGAATATATATATATATATATATATATATATATATATATATATATATATATATATATATATATATAAGAATAAAAAGGACATATTCTTATGAGAACATTGGAATGTGAAATATTAATATTTCATGTCGGGTTTTGCACTCTTGAATATACATGATTGGGTTAGCTCGCAAGTATGGGTGTTTTCTTCCAGTTTTTGTGCTCATTGAAATCTAAGGGAGAAGAAGTTGGGTTTTCTTTCCACACAAACATTTTACTTTCAACTTGCAATAAGAGTGCAACCCAATGCTCGCAAAAAGTCTCTGTCTAGCGATGTCATTGCTTAAACTGGAGCGCTAAAAAGCACTTCACTTGTAATCCAGCCCTGTATGTGCACAGGAACACTGCACAAGTGAATATTATGTCACACAGACTAACTAGGGAGGAAAGATGACTCTCATTTACAGAGAAGCAACTCATGGTTCTCCAATGTGACTGCCAGAAATGGTCCTGTTGAAATGGGAAGCCCTGCCACAGACTTGGCCTTGGGCCCAGTGAGATCTAGTTACGCTCCTGATGTATATATTTGTTAATATAAATTGGCATCTGAGTCTTCTGCCCTTCATATTATATATATATATATATATATATACACAGTATATAATTTGGTGAAGAGTATCCATTAATCTCCTGCATTTTACTCATTAGATTAAATAATACAAGGTTTAATATTTTGTAAGTATTTAGGGGTCCGATCAGTGTAGGCAGAGCTATGGAAACTGTCAGTGGGTGTCGCTCATACTTCCAGACCTGCTTACTTGACTGTTCTGGTTCAAAGTGGCTCTGAATTTTTTTTCAAATGTTTGCAAATACAGTGAATACATATAAATCTACAGGGTGTTTATTCTAAGGGGATGGGTATGGAGAGACTGCATAATGACTGCATAATGTGTTATCATTATGTACACAGTGTCTCCCTACAGGTGGTCCCCTTAATGTATCCAATGGTGCAACATTCATGGATATATTAAGGGTACCATCTTTAGGGAGACTCTGTGTATATAGCAGTTAAACACCACAGTGTTCTCTCTTGCTGAGGCCTACCTTGTAGGGAGACGGAATTGGTTTTTGTTGTCTCTGGGGAACTCACCCAGGTTCTACCACTCCCAGGAATCCCCACTCCATTGTGTCCTTACTACTGCATGTCCCTGCGCTATGCTTCTTCAGACTGGCCTGCACTGCAATACTTACTCTGAGATCCCACAGTGTTTCCTCTCCTCTTCCCACTTTTGTTGGTGTGTTCATCACCTCCCCTAATGACGACACTGCTGGCCGTCAATTTTGAAATATAAAGGACCATCATTGAGTTAAATTTTGAGGGAGACTAAGATCTTCACCAATACTCATAAATGCTCCTATGTCTTCAATCCAAGAAAAGACAGTAGTGTCAGCAGGGCACAGTTTGCAGGAAAGGGGTGGGGACGAGAATTGCACTACACAAGTAACTCCCTATGGGACTTACAGCACAAGCAGCAACCCTGCCTGAGCCAGTCAATAAGAACACAGATTGGCAGATGCAATCATGGCATTCTTCCTCAATTATGCCGCCGCGGTACGGCCTTGTTGGCCTAGGCCCTAGACAATAATCCGCCTCTGGGGACATTGTATAGAAAAAATTAAATGTTCTAATTTGTTAGAACACGTAATTGTAGCACTTCTGACCCTGCATATATATGTGCTTAACCACCTGCAAAGGGTTTAAATAAATAGTTAAAGTAGCACTTGGGAGTCCCAGAGAACTGCTATTCCTGAGCAGTACTTTGCAGGGTTAAACACGTAGGTCTCGATTATCTAAACTTTGCCAGATTAGACATGTTATTCCACGCTGACGCTCACAGGGTCTGCCCTATAGAAAGTTAGCAGTGAGCAAAAACAATTCACATTGCGCTGCTTTCTGCGTATAACATCTTAAATCTCCTCTATTTTTGTATTCCTATGTTTTTCTATTATAGTATTAAGTATACTATGGGGGGTAGTTATCAACGTGTCTACTTTACCTGCCTTCGCCGGTTCAATATGCCCGCCTAAGCTCGCCTACCATCGCCGCCGCAGACCTGCAAAATTTCGCCTAAGTTATCAAAAAAGCTGTCAAAAAGCCGCGCACCAAGTACGGGGCGATGAGCAGTGGATTGTGAGAGTTATCACTCATCCGATCTCGCTGCTCTTCGGCTTTTTAACAGCTTTCTTGCTAGCCTGTCACTAAGCACCCACACTAACTATACTGTTCTACCCCCTATACCGGCGCCCCCGGAGCCCCCCGCAACTCAATAAAGTTATTAACCCCTAAACCGCCGCTCCTAGACCCCGCCGCAACTCTTATAAATGTATTAACCCCTAAACCGCCACTCCCGGACACCGCCGCCACCTACATTATACCTAGTAACCCCTATCCTGCCCCCCCATACCGTCGCCACCTATAATAAAGTTATTAACCCCTATCCTGCTGATCCCGGACCTCGCCGCAACTAAATAAATAGTTTAACCCCTAAACCGCCGATCCCGGACCCCGCCGCAACCTATATTAAACTTATTAACCCCTATCCTGCCCCCCCTACACCGTCGCCACCTATAATAAATTTATTAACCCCTATCCTGCCCCCCACTACACCGCCGCCACTGTAATAAAATTATTAACCCCTAAAACTAACCCTATCACCCCCCTAACTTAATTATTAATTAAATAAATCTAAATAATATTTCTCTTATTAACTAAATTAATCCTATTTAAAACTAAATACTTACCTTTAAAATAAACCCTAATATAGCTACAATATAAATAATAATTATATTGTAGCTATCTTAGGATTTATTTTTATTTTACAGGCATCTTTCAATTTGTTTTAACTAGGTACAATAGCTATTAAATAGTTATTAACTATTTAATAGCTACCTAGCTAAAATAAAGAGAAATTAACCTGTAAAATAAAAACTAACCTAAGTTACAATTACACCTAACACTACACTATACTTTAATAAATTATTCCTATTTAAAACTAAATACTTACCTGTAAAATAAACCCTAAGATAGCTACAATATAATTAATAATTACATTGTAGCTATTTTAGGATTTATATTTATTTTACAGGTAACTTTGTATTTATTTTAGCTAGTTAGAGTAGTTATTAAATAGTTATTAACTATTTAATAACTACCTAGCTAAAAGAAATACAAAATTACCTGTAAAATAAATCCTAACCTAAGTTACAATTAAACCTAACACTACACTATCATTAAATTAATTAAATAAATTATCTACAAATAACTACAATTAAATACAATTACATAAACTAACTAAAGTACAAAAAATAAAAAAAGCTAAGTTACAAAAAATAAAAAAAATAAGTTACAAACATTTAAAAAATATTACAACAATTTTAAGCTACTTACACCTAATCTAAGCCCCCTAATAAAATAACAAAGCCCCCCAAAATAAAAAATGCCCTACCCTATTCTAAATTAAAAAAGTTCAAAGCTCTTTTACCTTACCAGCCCTTAAAAGCTCTTTTGCCTGTAAAAGAAAAATACAACCCCCCCAACATTAAAACCGACCACCCACATACCCCTAATCTAACCCAAACCCCCCTTAAATAAACCTAACACTACCCCCCTGAAGATCATCCTACCTTGAGTCGTCTTCAGCCAGCCGACCCACCGATGGAACCGAAGAGGAGATCCAGAGCGGAGTCTTCCATCCGATGAAGTCTTCATCCAGGCGGCGCTGAAGAAGTCTTCCATCCGGGCGATGTCATCTTCCAAGTGGCGTCTTCAATCTTCTTTCTTCCGGATCCATCTTCATCCCGCTGACGCGGAACATCCTTCTTCCCCGACGGACTAACGACGAATGAAGGCTCCTTTAAGCCTTCATCCAAGATGGCGTCCCTTCAATTCCGATTGGCTGATAGGATTCTATCAGCCAATCGGAATTAAGGTAGGAAAAATCTGATTGGCTGATTGAATCAGCCAATCAGATTGAGCTTGCATTCTATTGGCTGATCGGAACAGCCAATAGAATGCGAGCTCAATCTGATTGGCTGATTGGATCAGCCAATCGGATTGAACTTTAATCTGATTGGCTGATTCAATCAGCCAATCAGATTTTTCCTACCTTAATTCCGATTGGCTGATAGAATCCTATCAGCCAATCGGAATTGAAGGGACGCCATCTTGGATGACGTCCCTTAAAGGAGCCTTCATTCAGTCGTCGGCCGTTGGGGAAGAAGGATGTTCCGCGCTGGCGGGATGAAGATGGATCCGGAAGAAAGAAGATTGAAGACGCCGCTTGGAAGATGACATCGCCCGGATGGAAGACTTCTTCAGCGCCGCCTGGATGATGACTTCATCGGATGGACGACTTCTTCAGCGCGCCTTGGATGATGACTTCTGCCGCTCCGGATCTCCTCTTCGGTTCCATCAGTGGGTCGGCTGGATGAAGACGACTCAAGGTAGGATGATCTTCAGGGGGTAGTGTTAGGTTTATTTAAGGGGGGTTTGGGTTAGATTAGGGGTATGTGGGTGGTGGGTTTTAATGTTGGGGGGTTTGTATTTTTCTTTTACAGGCAAAAGAGCAGAATTCTTTGGGGCATGCCCCGCAAAAGGCCCTTTTAAGGGCTGGTAAGGTAAAAGAGCTTTGAACTTTTTTAATTTAGAATAGGGTAGGGCATTTTTTTATTTTGGGGGGCTTTGTTATTTTATTAGGGGGCTTAGATTAGGTGTAAGTAGCTTAAAATTGTTGTAATATTTTTTTAAATGTTTGTAACTTATTTTTTTTATTTTTTGTAACTTAGCTTTTTTTATTTTTTTGTACTTTAGTTAGTTTATGTAATTGTATTTAATTGTAGTTATTTGTAGTTAATTTATTTAATTAATTTAATGATAGTGTAGTGTTAGGTTTAATTGTAACTTAGGTTAGGATTTATTTTACAGGTAATTTTGTATTTCTTTTAGCTAGGTAGTTATTAAATAGTTAATAACTATTTAATAACTATTCTAACTAGCTAAAATAAATACAAAGTTACCTGTAAAATAAATATAAATCCTAAAATAGCTACAATGTAATTATTATTTATATTGTAGCTATATTAGGGTTTATTTTAAAGGTAAGTATTTAGTTTTAAATAGGATTAATTTAGTTAATAAGAGAAATATTTAGATTTATTTAATTAATATTTAAGTTAGGGGGGTGTTAGGGTTAGTGTTAGACTTAGGTTTAGGGGTTAATAATTTTATTACAGTGGCGGCGGTGTAGTGGGGGGCAGGATAGGGGTTAATAAATTTATTATAGGTGGTGAGGGGGGGGCAGATTAGGAGTTAATAAATTTAATATAGGTTGCGGCGGGGTCCGGGAGCGGCGGTTTAGGGGTTAAACTATTTATTTAGTTGCGGCGAGGTCCGGGATCTGCAGGATAGGGGTTAATAAATTTATTATAGAGGGCGGCGGTATAGGGGGGCAGGATAGGGGTTACTAGGTATAATGTAGCTGGCGGCGGGGTCCGGGAGCGGTGGTTTAGGGGTTAATACATATATTATAGCTTGCGGCGGGGTCCGGGAACGGCGGTTTAGGGGGTAATAACTTTATTTAGTTGCGGCGGTGTAGGGGGGGGCAGATTAGGGGTGTTTAGACTCGGGGGAAAATTGTTAGGGTGTTAGGTGTAGACGTTCCCATAGGAATCAATGGGATGTCTGGCAGCAGCGAACATGAACTTTCGCTATGGTCAGACTCCCATTGATTCCTATGGGATCCGCCGCCTCCAGGACGGCGGTTTGAAACCAGGTACGCTGGGCCGGAAAAGTGCTGAGCGTACCTGCTAGTTTTTTGATAACTAGCAAAAGTAGTCAGATTGTGCTGCACTTGTGTGCGGAACATCTGGAGTGACGTAAGAATCGATCTGTGTCGGACTGAGTCCGGCGGATCAAAGCTTACATCACTAAATTCTACTTTTGCCGGTATCTAGGGCTTGATAACTAAGGCGAATCAGCCTCGCCACAAATACACTGCGGAATTCCAGCGTATTTGAGGTAGACACGTTGATAACTAGAGGTCTATGTCTCACCTTTTAGTTTGTGAGAAAAAACTGTGAGATCTGTAGGGCCGGAAATGTTAAGATAATTACGCTTTGGTTTGAGAGAACGTTTTATACACGACAATGGAACGCCCATGTTCAGACAACAATTACGCTTTGTATGTTGCACTTGTAAGTGCACATTTCTATGTGTTTTTTGCACAACCAGTATACTTAAATTAAGATTTACACTGTGTATATTTAATACAATATACTTCTGTGTAAGTTACAAACTAATTTAACATTATTGATAAAATATTTTTGGTAAACAATTTTGTTACGATTTTTGATGTGCCTTAATAGTACTATTTTTTCCTGCATATTTTTGTGTTAATTGTTACTTTATTCCTTTTTTATGGTTTTTAACATTACAATTTTCATTGTGTACTTTTGTTATGTATGCATCTTCTTCCCATATGAAAATGCAGTATACGCCCTTTAGCGAGAAATCATGTTCTCAGTGGCTTTCTAGAATTCCATCAAGGAAAGAGAAGTACTAGCCAGCATTCTTAAATAGTTTCACCAGCCCAGAGACCTTTAGATAACCGGCCTATAGACTTGCAGGGTCCGTAGTGCTAAAATGGCATGCTCTAACAAACTATATGCTCAGCTTAGTCTGAACATATGCACTTTATTATGCATATGGGGAACACGAATGTAATAAAATCCTATCACTGTACAAAGATAGTAATGACAAATTATGCTAAATATGTGCATTTATGTGTCTAAAATAAGGCACTAACACATACTTCCAGAAGCTTAAAATCCAAAACTAATAGAATTTCTAATATAGCACTTAATGAACAGTGGGCAATATATGCAAATGAGCACATACAGTGTATTCAGATTTTAAAGCCTTGGTAATATTGCATAATGATTAAGATGCTGTATTATACACCATTTTCTTTCTTTTCAGTAACCATTAGCTTGGTGTAAATTGTATAAATCCAGCTATGAATTTAGTTTTAAGATTATGCTCCAGATGAACATTAAAAATGGCTGTAATTTGTTTCCTTAGAATATATAATACGTGATCTCTGCAACTAGAATATACTTTATTTTTTTTAAAGATATATATATCATATATATTATAGAACACATTTATCCTATCCAGTGTTATTATCAATTTGTATGATTATATTTATATTTATATATAAACAACTTTAACTATGCAATACCTTGCAGTTGATTCTGACAGCCAGGGAGTATTAGGGATTACGGGTTAAATGGATTAATAAACAAACATATTAAAGGAACAGTATAGCATACAATTGTTTTCCCTTAATGTGTTTCAAATTACTTTTTTTACCAGCTGCAGAGTATAAAATGTATGAGAATTTACTTTTTAAGGCTTATTTGTGTATATGAATTAGCTGGTTTTGTGTTTTGAAGTCACAACCTAATAAAATGGTTTGAGCTTGTAGATATAATCAGATCTCATTACTTTATCACATTGTGTACATATATTTGCCTTTTTATCTTATATCTGTCAGTAAACCAAAGACCAATACTTAGATAGAACAATGGAAAACTAATATTTTATTACCTTATCTTTTCTATACCCCACTGGAGATATACTTTCTTCTGTTGGCTGTGTTTACACAGCTTATATATAGCTTGGACCTAAAACCAGAGACTTTCAGAATATGTGGGGATACCACAGGCTAAATCAACTATTTCAAATGCCAAAATAAGGGTAAAGGAAATACTTGTAAACAATTTTATACACTCTAGCAGGTAAAGTGGATCATTGGGAATAAATTAAAGGGGAGAACATTTTTGATCAATTTGTCCCTTTAAGACCTGCAAATTCTGGAGAAAGAGTTCATTGAAATGTACCAGTAAATTGGTTAATATTCGGTTTTATTAAAACATAAAATTGCAAATTCAATTTTTAAACAATTTTAATGATCAGAGTTCCAAATTCTTTGATTTCTATTCCAGTAACTGTACTTCATTATATGTGTCTAAATTTATTTTTTATATTATGGAGGTTTATTTGTTACACTGTATCTGACATTGCCCTACTTACAGTATCCCACAAAGTAAGTACACCCCTCACATTTTGTAAATATTTTATTATATCTTTTCATGTGACACCACTGAAGAAATGACACGTTGCTATAATGTAAAGTAGTGAGTGTACATCCTGTATAACAGTGTAAATTTGCTGTCCCCTCAAAATAACTCAGCCCACAGCCATTAATGTCTAAACCATTGGCAACAAAAGTGAGTACACCCCTAAGTGGAAATGTCCAAACTGGGCCCAAAGTGTCAATATTTTGTGTGGCCGCCATTATTTTCCAGCACTGCCTTAACCCTCTTGGGCATGGAGTTCACAAGAGCTGCACAGGTTGCCACTGGAGTCCCCTTCCACTCCTCCATGATGACATCACAGAGCTGGTGTATGTTAGAGACCTTGCGCTTGTATAAAAAAGGCTGAGTATGGCGCCCAGTAGTGATTCCTAGCTTTCTTACTAGCCAGTCCTTCCCTTAAGACTAGCACACAGATAAGACCAATATATTAATTAATTAAGTAAGAAAGTGCTAAAGAAGCTAAGGAGTCTAAGAGGTGATATATTCTAATAGCTTTTATTATAACAGTTTAATTTGGTTTATGTGTGGATCTAAAACATTTTCAGAATCAATCATATAAAATTAGGGACGTCTCCCTTAAAAGCAATTCTTCTAGTACAGTATATGCTAAAATAGTATCAGATATATTAAATATCTAGTTCATATATTGCTAATATGTGTAACCTCAAATTCGTTACAATAAAATCGCAACAAATTATACATGTATATATTTAATAACAATAGCAGAAAACATGTGCTAAAAACAAACTAGTCCACCTTAGCATTGAGAGTTCATATACAATTTTGTATGGAATCCAGATCCAAAGTCTCTATTGAGTCAATACTGGCATATATATTTTTCAAGTAATAGACTGTAGTTTTCCATAATATGTAGCTTATCACTACTTTACTTGTGAATAGTTGTTAGTCAATATAACAAAGTAACAAAGTCTGGCCAAGGGACACTGACCAAATCAACACTTTTTCCTTAGTGCAGGATAATGTGAATTATAGCTTACCAGAATTTTCAGACATGTACTGTGCCCTGCACATATTATGTGCGCTTCTAATAGAAGAAGAGAATAAGCTTACCGGGAACTTCCAACACAGTAATGTGCCTCTTTACAAGCTTACTGTGCTTTTCTCCGGTGGTTGATTACAGCGGTTGTTGTTTTTAGCGTCTTCTGTTACCCAAGCATGGCTGTGATGATGTCACTCTCACCTCGCTTTCTATTGGTTGCGGGTTTCTTCCTCTGTTACCCGCTATGATGTGCTCAGGACTGATGATCTCAATGTGACAAACGGCTGTTTTTATTCCCTGTACTTGACAGTTCTCAAGATCCTGCAGGGAGAGTCCTTGATATGTCTCACAGATGATGTTTCCGTATGACAGTCATGAGAAGGATGAAAACACCTTTCAGACCTTGCGCTTCCCCACCTTCTATTTGAGGATGTCCCAAAGATGCTCAATAGGGTTTAGGTCTGGATACATGCTTGGCCAGTCCATCACCTTTACCCTCAGCTTCTTAAGCAAAGCATTGGTCGTCTTGGAGGTGTGTTTGGGGTCGTTATCATGTTGGAATACTGCCCTGCAGCCCAGTCTCTGAAGGGAGGGGATCATGCTCTGCTTCAGTATGTCACAGTACATGTTGGCATTCATGGTTCATAATAAACTGTAGCTCCCCAGTGCCAGCAGCACTCATGCAGGCCCAGACCACCTGGTTGCCGCTACACATGCTTGACACCATCTGAACCAAATAAGTTTATCTTGGTCTCATTGGACCACAGGACATGGTTCCAGTAATCCATGTCCTGAGTCTGCTTGTCTTCAGCAAACTGTTTGCGGGCTTTCTTGTGCATCATCTTTAGAAGAGACTTCCTTCTGGGACGATAGCCATACAGACCAATTTGATGCAGTGTGCGGCGTATGGTCTGAGCACTGACAGGCTGACCTCCCACCCCTTCAACCTCTACAGCAATACTGGCAGCACTCATACGTCTATTTCCCAAAGACAACCTGTGGATATGACCCTGAGTACGTGCACTCAACTTCTTTGGTCGACCATGGCGAGGCATGTTCTGAGTGGAACCTGTCCTGTGAAACCGCTGTATGGTCTTGTCCACCATGCTGCAGCTCAGTTTCAGGGTCTTGGTAATCTTCTTATAGCCTAGGCCATCTTTATGTAGTGCAACAATTCTTTTTTTCAGATCCTCAGAGAGTTCTTTGCCATGAGGTGCCATGTTGAACTTCCAATGATCAGTATGAGAGAGTGTGAGAGCGATAAAACCAAATTTAACACACCTGCTCCCCATCAGTGTTAATTTTGACGGCAAATTTCAATTTAGTCTTAGTTTTAGTCTTTTGACTACAATGCCATTTTAGTTTTAGTCGTCTTTTAGTCATCTGAATTGTTTTAGTTTTAGTCTAGTTTTAGTCGACTGAATCTCCAGTAGATTTTAGTAGACTAAATCTCCAGTAGATTTTAGTCGACTAAAATCTAACGGGTTTAGTTAAAGTGTAATGCATTATTTAAGCATTTCTCTATAATTTGCAAACTGATTATATACTCCAGGAGTAAACATAACACCTGTTAATATTTGTGGTATTAAGGTTTAAACATGCAATACAGACACAAATGTATCCGTTGTGATATGTAACATCTTTATTAAACTTAAAATTAAATAAAACCAAGTTTCATAAACAAACAGACGTGCAACTTTAAAATATAAAAAAGCGAAACTGTAAACTGTATTGGCTGTATTGAACATATTACCCAGTATAAAAACTTTAACAGTTCTCTGTTAATAATTAAAACAAGAATCAAGTAACTCAACACAACAAAAAGTTTCTGCAGATAGCACAGGCACAGCATAACTTAAACCATTATTTGTGGGTTATGCTTATTTCTATAGGAAGAATCAATTGATTGTTCACAGATTTGAAAAATTTTCGGCAACGATATTAGCACTGCTCTAGAACTTCCAAACTCATTATATACTCCTGGAGTAAAGGTTTATTAACCTGTTTTTATTTATGGTATTAAGGTTTGAACATGCAATACAAAATTAACAAATTTAACTGTTGTGGTATATAACATGTCTTTATATATCTTAAAATTTAATAAAATTAAGTTTCGTGAATTTTACAAAAGAGCAGTAATTGGATATGGATTGATTATAGCACCTTGCATAAAATGTTTTTGTCAGCAAATTGTGATTTAGTTTTAGTCATTGTCTTTTGACTAAAATGTCATTTTAGTTTTAGTCGTATTTTAGTCATCAGAATTTCTTTAGTTTTATAGTCATTTTAGTCTAGTTTTAGTCGACGAAATTAACACTGCTCCCCATTCACACATGAGACCTTATAACACTAACGAGTCACATGACACAGGGGAGGGAAAATGGCTAATTGGGCCAAATTTGGACATTTTCACTTAGGGGTGTACTCACTTTTGTTGCCAACGGTTTAGACATTAATGGCTGTGTGTTGAGTTATTTTGAGGGGACAGCAAATTTACACTGTTATACAGGCTGTACACTCACTACTTTACATTGTAGCAAAGTGTCACTTCTTCAGTGTTGTCACATGAAAATATATAATAAAATATTTACAAAAATGTGAGGGGTGTACTCACTTTTGTGGGATACTGTAAAAGGACATGTACTGCTACATTTTAATCCCTTTAATATGTCCTCAATACTCAGCTGTTTACAAACAACTCATCTATCTTTATTTTTTATTTGAAATAGCTGTTTTGCCAGTTGAAACCTATAACTCTAATGTAAGCTTTGGTATTGCAGTATTTTCTATAGAAGAGCTATGTAAACAAAAGGCTGCCGCAGACATCAACTTTCCAGGGGGAAAGGGGCAGAGAGACCAGAGAGAGCGTGTTCTTGCAGCAGATTTGAATACAGTAGTCTCTTACCTGTCTGCCTGAATACATGGTGCTGCTAGAAAACTCTAATTAGGTTGAATCCTTTATTTAATCTTTTCTCACTTTATTGTCACATGTATTATGTATACTCGTTGTATTATTGTGACCATGAACACATTTTGTTGTATATTAAAGGGATATTAAACTTTTTTGTTTAATGATTCAGTTAGAGCATGCAATTTTAATTTACTCCTATTAGCAAATTTTCTTTGTTCTCTTGGTATCTTTATTTGAAAAATCAGGTATATAGGCTTAGGAGCCAGACCATTTTTGGTTAAGTACCCTGGGTAGCACTTGCTGATTGGGGGTTACATTTAGCCACTAATCATCAGGCACTACCCAGGTTGCTGATCCTAAGCTTACATTCTTGTTCTTCAAATAAAGATACTAATAGAATGAAAGCAAATTGATAATAGGAGTAAATTAGAAAGTTGCTTAAAATTGCATGCTCTATCTGAATCATGAAATAAAAAAATTTGGGTTTCATATCCCTGAGTGCCAGCGACGGCTCTGAGCCATTGCAAATTGTCCCAGTCAGGTACTGACGACAGCTCAGAGCCATCGGTAGCACTCACCCACCTTGAGGGAAATCTGGGAGCTCCCACTGACTCAATACCACACGAGTGGGGCTTAAAAGCGGTAGCCTATTTTTTGGAAAACGAGACCACACACAGTGAGCCGTTCAGAACCTTCGTACTTGAGGTTACACAATTCCTTTTGTCCCACAACGTTTTTCAATTTGAGGGGGAATTCTACCTGCAGAGGTGTGGGACCGCCATGGGAGCGAAATTCGCACCCACGTACGCCAACCTGTTTATGGGTTGGTGGGAGCGGCTCCACATCTATGCAGGTAGAAACCCTACAGGCCTGCTATTAAGCTATATCTCCGCTATATTGATGACCTGCTGTTCATATGGCAGGGTGATAGAGATTTAGTGAGTAATTTTGTTAATTACCTTGGAGCCAATGACTTGAACTTACGTTTTACATCTGAATATAGCAGGGATATGGTGCATTTCTTGGATTTGGAACTCAAAGGGTGGCCCTCAGGTAGGGTCACCTCAGAGGTCTACAGAAAGCCCATATCAGGAAACAGTCTCCTACATGCGACGAGCTGTCATCCGAGACATATGTCTCACTCTGTGGCTAAAGGCCAATTTGTACGGCTTAAAAGAAATTGTACTTTGCCACAAAGTTATGACAAACAGGCAGATGACTTGGAGAAGCGTCTGCAGGAGCGGGGCTATAGCAAAAGGGTCATAAAAAGAGCTAGGAATGAGGTGCAGCTAATTCGTAGGGAGCGCCTTTTGGAAGAGAGAGAAGCCCCTCGTAGGAACTCAGGGAATGTGTTAACTTTTGTAATGGACTATTCGGCCCAATACAGGGAAATCTGTGATGTGATCCGCAACCACTTTCGTCTGTTGGTGGCTGATGATGCTCTTGCAGAGACTTTAAAAAAGGGTTGCAGATTTTCCTATAGGAGAAATAGATCCATAGGAAATTTAATCTCCCCTTCCCAACTAAAGAAACCGGGCTCTGCCACAGCATCCTCCTGGCTTAGACACAAAGGTACTTATAGATGCGGTTATTTGCAGTGTAAGGCATGTGAATATGTTCAGGTTGGATCCGCCTTCTCTTCGATGGTGACAGGGGAGACCTTTGAGATTTCCTCTTGCCTTAACTGCATATCTACTTATTGTATCTTCTTGCTCTGGTGTTCAGCCTGTGACCTTCAATACATAGGGTTGACCACTAGGGATGTCCACTCGAGGATACGTGAGCATTTGTCCACTATCCGAGTGGGTACAAGTACTACACCCCTTGTGACCCATTTTGTTCAAAAACATGATAAGGATTGCCACTCTCTTAAATGGATGATTATATAGAAAATACAACCTCAAAAGAGAGGGGGTGATCGTTACAAAATTCTATCAAGACAAGAAATGTACTGGATATTCAGGCTCCAGACAAAGAGACCACTGGGCCTGAATTCCGAGTATGATTTTATTAACTATTGGTCATAAATATTTGCCATCAATATTATAGTTTAACTTATTTAGGTTACCTTACCCTTTAATGAATGTATTAAGTTACTCACTGAATTTATTCATTTAGAGGTGTACCGGCCCTTATAATTAGTAGGAGGGAATAGTACTCTATGACTAGGGTCCAAATAAATATACATACGTTTTTATTAGTTAACCATCCATATAGCACGTCCCTACTCCTGGTCTATATGAAACATCTGAAGACACCCATAATAATTGTGATATATTCATAATTATATAGTTTAATATGTGTTTATTATTTTGTATACAGCCATATTGAATATTAATTGTTTCAATTGCAATGCATTCATGTATCTATATATTTTAAAGTTGCGTAATAACTCTTTGTAAAGGGATTAAACTCTTTGTAAAGGGATTGAACTTTTAGGTGTATATAAGTCAATATACATATAGCTAGATCACATTGTTAGCATTGAACAAGTGTACACCTTTCTATCTTGTGAACCCCTGTACCTTTAAATGTTGATTAGTGGTTCTACCAATGGGATTGGAACACTAAGTTTTTAAGTTGGATTGTTATTCACAACCTTAGGGACTATGAGTACGGCTTCTCTAGCCGAAACGCGTCAGTCTATTTTCAGGGGTTTATCCCACTCTCTATATGTGGATTTTTAATTTTCATGTTTAATAAAGTTTAATTTTATTTTTTAAGAAAAGGTGCTTGGCGAATTTTTTTCTTTTTCGGAGCTCCCACTGACTCCCACCCCGGCAATCTAGCCTGTATAGTGACACGCATCGACAGGGCTTCACGCTTTGTGCGTCACAGTGTATTATTTTTTTTACATTTACAATTTACAGTAGGGAAATGGGGACATGCTGCTTAGAAGCCTGTATCTCAGGCATCTAAGCAGCTATGGACCATCAAGACCCACCATAAGTCTTGGGGATGTGGAAAAAAATGATTTAATTTTTTTTAAAAAGCACTCAAATTTGCATGTTAAAGAACATCTGCATGTGTATTTAAACAGTTTAGTAAAGTATAAAAAAGTAAAAATAATAATAAAATAAAGCACTGACTCAACCACATATATGTTACCTGTAAAGTATAGGGTCCCTGGTGTTTTCTTTCGAAGCTCTAGCTAGCAGACACGTTAAATACATCACAGCAGGTGAATAAAGTTGAACCGTGTCCTCGCTTCACAATGTGATGTGATCTCTCAGCTCTACTCATCTAGTCACTTTCTTCAGCTTTTTAGCACCTTTTCAGCATCTCTGTCTGTGCACCAGGTTTGTGTTCCGCTCCATGTTGAGAGTGTAAAAACAGCTTGAACTCACTGACAGCTTCAAAAAGTCTAGTTCTATTTAGAAGACAGGGTCAACATGGTCAGCTAATCCTGCTAGGGTTTTAATAAAATGCCAACATCCTTTTTTTTCTGTTCAGATGTATTAAATGTGCAGCTAAATTGTAGGAAAAGTTTTACTAAAATCCTATTAGTATTATAGGATACAAAGTAGCAGTGAAATAATTAATAATGCATTATCATTTATATAAAATAACATATCTAAATGAGAAAATGATCAAGTTAAAGGAACACCAAACAACTTGTAATTTACAAAGAATGTCTGTTGTCATCTATAGAAAAACATACCAGCCAAGTGTAAACATTTGCAAAAACAATTATCACCTTGTTTGCGGCAATGCTTTTTTCAGACTCCACCCACCACACTGGAGGAGCCAATCTAGACTTGAGAAGCCCTGGCTATGTTGCAGTCAGTAGAAATTCAAATATGCATTGTTTTGTTAGCTGATAATTTCTACTGAGGCCAATTAGGGACAGATATGTAGCAGGGTTAGGCTTGAAACATCTGCAATGTGCACTTTCAGTTCTGAGAATTAGCAAATGAGCACAATTGTATTACTATGTATAACTAAACATTGTATACTGCAATCTGAAAGTGTTTACTCTCCCTTTAAAGCTGTGTATAGCATTTTGAAGCTTACAGGAAATGCAACTGCGTTTAATGGACCATTAAATACAGTCAAATTGCATAACCAACAAATTAATAATAAAAAGACAATGCAAAAGCATTTAGTCTGAATTTCAAATGAGTAGTAGATTTTTTTTCTGATACATTTCAAAGGTAGTTCAATTTCCTTTGCCCCTGCATCATGTGACAGCCATCAGCCAGTCACAAATCCATATAAATATATACTGTGAACTCTTGCACATGCTCGGTAGGAGCTGGTGAATCAGAAAGTGTGCATATAAAACGACTGTGCACATTTAGATAATGGAAGTGAACTGGCAAGTTGTTTAAAATTGCTTGTTTATCTGAATCATCTGAGTTTAGTTTTGACTGTAATGTCCCTTTCATGACTGATTGCTACCCGGCTAGTAAGCAGATCTAATGCTTTATTGGTGAATATTGTACTCTTATAGATGCAGCAAAGTAGACAAAAGTACTCATGACTCCCTATAACAGACATTTCAATAAATAGAACCTTTAAAGTTTAGTGCCGGTTTTCTTCCAAACCTTATATTGTTTAATGAGATTTCACTTGTAGTCATCACCTGTATAAGTTTTGAGCCCTATGTCCATTCCAATCCTTTAGAAAGAATTCTGTGTTTCCGCACTTTCACACTGCACCAAATACATTCCCACAATCCTTTACACAGAGACAGTTAAACACAGGTAATTAAATCCATCATAATTCATCTTTTGAGATAGTTTTCATATAAATTTTAAATACTGTTTTGCACACACACATCTCATTAAAGTTATTCTTACTATACATGTGCAAAGACAAAACTAAATAGTCTCAGACAAATCATTTGTCACAAAAAACCCTATTAAAGGGACAGTCTAGTCAAAATTAAACTTTCATTATTCACATAGGGCATTACATTTTTAAGCAACGTTCCAATTTACTTTTATCATCAAATTTGATTTGTTCTCTTGGTATTCTTAGTTGAAAGCTAAACCTTGGTAGGCTCATATGCTAATTTCTAAGCCCTTAAAGGCTGTCTCATATGAATGAATTTGACAGTTTTTCTAAGCTAGAGGGTGTTTATTCATGTGTGCCAAATAGATAACATCATGCTCACGCCCGTGGAGTTAAATATGAGAGGGCACTGATTGGCTAAAATGCAAGCTTGTCAAAAGAACTGGAATAATGGGGCCGTCTGCAGAGGCTTAGATACAAGTTAAAAAGTAAATTAATATAACCATGTTGATTATGCAAAATTGGGGAATGGGTCATAAATGGATTATCTGTCTTTTTAAACAATAACAATTCTGGAGTAGATTGTCCCTTTCATTTTGTCCATTATTTTTAACAGGGTCATTTGGTATTTGTTAGTGAAAACCAATTTCTCTTGAGCTAGTGCTACTGCTAAAAGTCAGCAATAGCACAGAGACAAACATCCTCTTTATGGGTTCAGGACTTGCCAAGAAAAAAAGTGAATCTTATGCACATTTGCACTGCATAATCCAGATTATATACATTTTACAGCTATGTGTTACTTTTTATTAGGAAATGTTGGTTTGCTAATTGTATTATAACAAGACTTACATACTTACAAGGATATTGCTAATTTATTTCATTTTTTTTTGTTGTAAATTGAGGCAAAAATAAATAAAGTATTATTATTATAATTTATTTATAAGCGCCAGCAGATTACGCAGCGCTATACAAGGAATAAAAAACATTACAGGAAAACAGTAATACACAAACAAGTACAGTAGGGGTAAATAACAGTTGTAGGTGCAATAATTGAGTTATACAGAGAAGACGAATGCCCTGACCTTGAGCACAATCAGAAGTAGTTCACTTTAAACACAAAGTGGCCTGCAGGTAGAGAGGCTCTCAAGCTTACAATCTAAAGCAGAGGGAATGGACACAGAAGGTAAGGGAGTATTACAAACTACAATCAAATAATGTCCATAGTAAACTAAAATAAATGTCATTAAAGGGACAGTCTAATTGATTTCTTTATTGTTTAAAAAGATAGTTAATACCTTTACTACCCATTCCCAGTTTTGCACAACCAACATTGTTATATTCATATACTTTATAACCTCTAAACCTCTACATTTCTGCTTGTTTCTAAGCCCCTGCAGGCTGCCTCTTATCTCAGTGCATTTTATTAGCTTTTTACACCCATATAGTGCTAATTCATGTGTGCCATATAGATAACAGTGTGTTCACGCCAGTGGAGTTATGCATGAATCAGCACTAATTGGCTAAAATAAAGTTTGTAAAAAGCACTGAAATAAAGGGGCAATCTGCAGAGGCTTAGATACAAGGTAATCACAGAGGTAAAAAGTGTATTAATATAACAGTGTTGGTTATGAAAAACTGGGGAATGGGTAATAAACGGATTATCTATCATTTTAAACAATAAAACATTTTCAAGTAGACTGTCCTTTAAATTGGTATTTTCTTGAAATGATAATCCATTAATAAATCAATAATAAATCTATAGAAATAATCAATGTCATTTTTATATATTTATAATATAAATCCCTCCCTTTACTATCTTAATGCTATACCATGTATTGTAATATGTTAAAATAAATATCTCCAAAAAAGAGAGAAAAAAAAGCATTTATTTATAAATTTCAACTTTAGATATTTGTCTTTCTCAATGGCACTTTATGAAAATCTGAAATTTTGTTAAAAGGAGAAATGAGCTGTAACTACTTATTTTTATTTCCGGGCCAATATGGAACTTTTTCCCCCCGTTCATCAAAACTAAAACAACAAAAGAAGCACGTGTTTGAGTCTCACTTATTTTTTTCTTTTCGGTGACATTTATTGGGATGCTCAGTTATAATTGAAATAAACACATCTGTTCTCTTCAAGTGACTTTATGTATTTATTTGGAACACAGGTTTTATACATGTTCATTGAACATTTAAACAAATACAAATACTCCCTGGAGTGTAAATAAAGGAGAAAATGTCAATCCTAAACACAATTTTATTTCACCAAAACACCTCAAATATAAAATTTAATTCCGTTAATGTTATATATACAGAGAAATGTTCTATTTGCAAGAAAGAAAATCTAAATTTAACCATATTTTTACTGGAAAAAATATTTATGGCATATCTGTCAAATATCCCATGATACCATAAAAACAACCACATTTTTGCTGTTCTATTCATTCTAACTTCATTTAGGAAATTCTTAAATGAGATACCTACGTATCGATAATTTACACTTCAAATAAAATGATTTCTTTACTCATTAAAGGACATTTTAATGGAACATACAGATTGTATTGCAATACAGGTATCCAGTTTATTTATTGTTGGGTCCTGTGATGGTTCTTGTAAGAAGACTGTCACCTAGATTACAAGTTGTGCGCTATAGAGGGTGCAAAACGAACACAGACAAAAGTTGGGTTATTTCATCCTCCATAGCTCTGCCATTACAAGTTTTTGAAAAGCCGCCTTGTGCATACGATATTGGTGGCGATGAGCTCCATACCGCACAAAATAGAAGGGCTGCTTTGACGTGCTTGTGCACGCTTTCCCCATAGACATCAATCGGGAGAGAGTGTTAGAAAAAAACTAAAACCTAAAGCGTGGATGGCGATCGCCGTAACGCACCTCATTGATGTCTATGGGGAAAAAAGTTAAGTTTAAACCTAACACCATAACATAAACCCCAAGTTTAAACTCCTAATCTGCTACCCCCGGCATCGCCGACACTGAAATAAAGCATTGCCCTAAATAAATCAGCTCTTTTTCCCTGTAAAAAAATACAAAGACCCCCCCAACAGTAAAACCCACCACCCAAACAACCCACCAAAAAATAAAAAACCATAACTCTAACAAAAAACCTAAGCTACCCATTGCCCTGTAAAGGGCATTTGTATGGGCATTGCCCTTAAAAGGGCATTTAACTCTTTTGCATTGCCCTGAAAAAGGCATTTAGCTCTTTTAAGAAAGCCCAAACCCTATCTAAAAAAAAAAAAAAACACTCAAAAAAAGTAAAAAAAAACCTAACACTAACCCCCGACGATCCACTTACAGTTGCTGAAGTCGGACATCCAGGCGGCGAGAAGTCTTCATCCAGACGGCGAGATCTTCATCCATCCAGACGGCATCTTCTATCTTCATCCCTGCGGAGCGGGGTCCATCCTTCTAGACATCCGGCGCGGAGCGTCCTCTTCATAACGGTTGCTGCCCGTACACTGAATCTTCAATGCAAGGGAGCCATTTCAAAATGGCGTCCCTTGCATTCCCTATTGTTGATTTGATTTTTGAAATTCAAATCAGCCAATAGTATGAGAGCTACTGAATCCCTATTGGCTGTTCAAATCAGCCAATAGGATGAGCGCTACTGAAATTCTATTGGCTGATTTGGGTAATTTAGGTAGCTTAGGTTTTTGTTAGAGTTAGGTTTTTTATTTGGGGGGTTGGTTGGTTGGTGGGTTTTACTGTTGGGGGGGTCTTTGAATTTTTTTACAGGGCAAAAAAGCTGATTTCTTTAGGGGTAATTCCCTACAAATGGCCCTTTTAGGAGCTGTTCACAGTCATCAAGGAATTCTCCAAACCCAACAGTGACACTAACGACATCCCACCCTCCCAGAACCTCTGCAACAACATCGCTACTTACTTCCACCTCAAGATGATCAACATCTACGACAGCCTCGAGCTCCAGAACTCACCACTCACTGCCGACCCCCCCCCCCCCCCCACACCCAAACCCACCACCCGCCACCGTCTACGGACTACCTGGATCTCTCCTCACCATGGAGGACACACTCAGAAGATAATGAAATCTATCCACTCCGGAGCTCCCTCCGACCCGTGCCTGCACCCACATATTCAATAAAGCGGGTTTTATCCTCTCCCATGAACTCTGCCTCACCATAAACTGCTCTATCAAAACTGGTACCTTCCCAGATGACTGGAAGCATGCAGAGCTGAAACCCCTGCTGAAGAAACCCACAGCTGACCCCATAGATCCTAAAAACTACCGTCCCATCTCTCTACTCCACTTTCCAGCCAAAGTAATCGAGAAGTCCATCAACGCACAACTTGTTGACCACATCGAGACAAACCACATCTTGGGACCCCTCCCAATCCGGTTTCAGGATCAATCACTGCACCAAGACCGCCCTCCTCGCCGCCCACAGATGACATCCGTGCCCTGCTCGACCAAGGAGAGACTGCCGCCCTCATCCTTCTAGACCTCTCAGCCACATTCAACACAGTAGACCACAGCACCCTCCTCACGCACCTACACGATGCTGGCATCCGCAATAAGGCCCTGGAATGGATCACCTCCTTCCTCAGCAGTAGAACCCAGGAAGTCAGACTCCCACCCTTCTCCTCCAATCCCACAGCAATCAGCTGCGGCGTACCCCAAGACTCTTCTCTTAGCCCCACCCTCTTCAACATCTATATGTCCCCCCTCGCCGCCATCGTCCGACAACACAACCTCAACGTCATCATCCTATGCTGATGACACCCAGTTAATCATCTCACTCACCCAAGACCCGCCACCACCAAGAAAAACTTCCACGAAGGACTAACCAGCAATCGCCACCTGGGATGAACAACAACCGTCTCAAACTCAACACTGACAAGACCGAAATCCTCTTCCTCGGACCCAAACAAATCTGCATGGGATGACTCCTGGTGGCCCACAGCCCTCGGACACCCTCCAACTCCAACACACCACGCACGAAATCTAGGCGTCATCCTCGACTCATCAATTTCCATGGACCGCCAAGTCAACGCTATCTCTTCAACTTGTTTTCACATACTCCACCTACTGCGAAAAATCTTCAAGTGGCTCCCCCACCGAAACTAGAAAATCTGTCACCCATGCCCTCGTCAGTAGTCGACTGGACTACGGCAATGCACTCTACGCCGGGTCCACCATCAAACTCCAGAAACAACTCCAATGCATCCAGAACACCTCGGCCAGACTCATCCTCAACATCCCTCACCAAAACCCCATCACGGAACACCTAAGGAACCTACACTGTCAACAAGAGAATCACCTTCAAACTCCTAACCCATGCATTCAAGGCCCCTCCACAATATCGGTCCTGAATACATCAACCACCATGTCAATTTCTATACCCCCTCCAGACAACTCGCTCTGCCGACCAAGCACTCGCAGTCATCCCCCGCATCAAGAAAAAAACAGCTGAAGGAAAATCCTTCTCCTATATGGCAGCAAGGTCATGGAACTCCCTCCCGTTGCATCTCAGACAATCCACCTCCCTTACAAACTTCAGGAAGGACCTCAAGGACCTGGCTCTTTCGACTGAATTGTCTTCCCTTAGCCCCCCTCTCCCCCCTCCCACAGCACCTTGAGACCCTCACGGGTGATTAGTTTGCGCTTTACAAGTACCCAATAGATTGATAGATTTTAAGGGCTATTGGTAGTTTATTGTAGGGCTAGGGATTTTTTTATTTTTGGGGGCTTTTTATTTTTATAGGCCTATTAGATTAGGTGTAATTGTTTTTATTTTGGATAATTTCGTTTGTTATTTTTTGTAATTTAGTTTTTTGGGTTTTTTTTGTAATTTTAGAATTATTTTTTTTTAGTATTTTTTTGTTTTTTTTTTAATGTGTAATTTAGTTTATTCAATTTGAAGTTATTTTAATTTTAGTATTATAGTTATTAGGTTAATTGTTAGTTTAAACTTAGGTTTTTTTAATTTCACAGGTAAGTTTTTATTTATTTTAAGATAGGGATATTGTAATTTTAATGTAAAGTTAGGGGGTTGTTAAGTTTAGGGGTTAATAGTTTAGTTTAGTTTTTTGTGATGTGGGGGCTGGCAGTTTAGGTGTTAATAGGGTTTATTTAGTGGCGGTGATGTGGGAGGCAAGAAGTTTAGGGGTTAATAACTTTATTTAGTGGCGGCAATGTTGTTGGAGTGGCGAAATAGGTGTTAATAGCTTTATTATAGATGGCGGCAATGTTGGGGTGAGGAGGAATAGGGGTTAATAACTTTATTATAGTGGTGACAATGTCGGGGAGCGGAATAGGGGTTAATACATTTTATTAGTGGCAGCGATGTTGGGAGCAGCAGATTAGGGGTTAATACATTTAATTTAGTGTTTGCAATGCGGGAGGGCCTTGGTTTAGGGGTCAATAGGTGGTTTATGGGTGTTAGTGTACTTTGTAACAGTTTCGTTATGAGTTTTTTGTAACAGTTTTGTTGCGCAAAACTCATAACTACTGGTCTCAGATGGCGGAACGTATTGTGTCGGTATAGGCTCACCGCACAACTTGTAATACCAGCGCTATGGAAATCCCACGCAAAAGTCATTTTTTGGAGTGCGGACTGACGTTGCGTTACAGGCTAAAATGCTTGCGGTATAGCTATACCGACAAGACTCGTAATGGCTGCATTCCGGTTTTTACTCTGAAATGGCCAATTTTTTCAGCGTTAAAACTGGAACGCAAAACTCGTAATCTAGGTGTGTTTTATTTAGGACATTTGTTAACAGAGGAAGCTCAAGACCATACATTTTGGTTGTTGTAAAATAGTTGAAAACAAAACTAAAATAGCAGATGAAGGAATCTTGGCCTCCATTACATATGCAGCGTCGCCCGCAAAATCCTCCACCGCCAGATGTTACGCAATTTTGGTATTACATATACGGCATAGCATACAAGTTACGCGCATATATTTCACCCGTCGCCCACAATTATTACTCCCATAAGCTAACATAGAACCGCGTCACAAATCGGTATCCAATATCTAGCGCAAGGACTTACTTGGCAAAAATTGAGAAATCTTACTCCATTTTTACCTCGCCATAAAAGGCAGCCGCTGCAAGCCTTGCACTGAGTATGGGAGCACTGTAACTCCCAAAAATGCCTGCAAAAATAAACTAACACCTAACGCATGCGCAATGTCTATCTACCTGTCAACCGCAATCCCCCACCGTAATAACTAATAAAGTCTATTAACCCCTATATTCGCCATCAAACCCACACCGCAAGTAATAACTAAATTATTAACCCTAAACCGCCATAGCCAACAACGCAATTAACCTATTCAAGTATTAACCCCTAAACCGCCATAGCCCACATAGCCTATTAAATGTATTAACCCCTAATCTGCCGCCGCCAATGTCGCCGCCACTATAATAAAGTTATTAAGCCCTAAACCTAAATCTAACCCTAACACACCCCCTAACTTAAAAATTATTTAAATAAATCTAAATAAATTTACTATTATTAACTAAATTATTTCTATTTAAAACTAAATACTTTCCTATAAAAAAAAACCTAAGATAGCTACAATATAATTCATAATTACATTGTAGCTATTTATTAGAATTTATTTTTATTTTACAGGCAACTTTGTATTTATTTTAACTAGGTACAATAGTTATTAAATAGTTATTAATTCAGAGGAGAATTGCCTGTATTTCGGGGCTGGACTGACCTTAATTGGCAGGATCAGACTGATATACTTCAGGAAAGTTTTCTTCTGTGAAAAGCACACTGGTCTAAAGAGGCTGCTTCCGGGTGGTAAATCGCCATAGAACAAGCCACTGAGCTGTTGTTCGTTCCTGGTAGAGCGCTTCTCTCTTTGTATGCAAATTATTATGACCCTGGGGAAGTCTCCCTATGGGTGATGGGGGAAACCAGACGTGGATTCCTTTGCCCAGTGTGCTTAGAGGAATGTGGCTGCACCTCACTGACGAGGCCCATAGGAGGCCGAAACGATCGTCTGGGGTTGTCATGTTCCTTGTTCAGAGGAGAATTGCCTGGTATTTCGGGCTGGACTGACCTTACTTGGCAGGATCAGACTGATATACTTCAGGAAAGTTTTCTTCTGTGAAAAGCACACTGGTCTAAAAGAGGCTGCTTCCGGGTGGTAAATCGCCATAGAACAAGCCACTGAGCTGTTGTTCGTTCCTGGTAGAGCGCTTCTCTCTTTGTATGCAAAATTATTATGACCCTGGGGAAGTCTCCCTATGGGTGATGGGGGAAACCAGACGTGGACTACCTTGCCAGTGTGCTTAGAGGAATGTGGCTGCACCTCACTGACGAGGCCCATAGGAGGCCGAAACGATCGTCTGGGGTTGTCATGTTCCTTGTTCAGAGGACGAATTGCCTGGTATTTTGGGGCTGGGACTGACCTTACTTGGCAGGATCAGACTGATATACTTCAGGAAAGTTTTCTTCTGTGAAAAGCACACTGGTCTAAAAGAGGCTGCTTCCGGGTGGTAAATCGCCATAGAACAAGCCACTGAGCTGTTGTTCGTTTCCTGGTAGAGCGCTTCTCTCTTTGTATGCTATTTAATAGCTACCTAGTTAAAATAAATACAAATTTACCTGTAAAATAAATTCTAACCTAAGTTACAATTACACTACACTATCATTAAATAAATTAAATTAATTAACTACAATTACCTAAAATTAAATAAAATTAAATAAAATAAACTAAAGTATAAAAAAAAACCACTAAATTACAGAAAATAAAAAAATTACAAGAAGGTTAAACTAATTACACCTAATCTAAGCCCCCTAATAAATAAAAAGCCCCCCCAAAATAATAAAATTCCCTACCCTATACTAAATTACAAATAGCCCTTAAAAGAAATACAACCCCCCCAACATTAAAACCCACCACCCACACACCCAACCTTACTCTAAAACCCACCTAATCCCCCCTTAAAAAAACCTAACACTAACCCCTTGAAGATCACCCTACCTTGAGCCGTCTTCACCCAGCCGGGCAGAAGCCTTCATCTGATCCGGGCAGAAGTCTTCATCGAATCCGAGTAGAAGAGGTCCTCCAGACGGGTAGAAGTCTTCATCCAAGCAGCATCTTCTATCTTCTTCCATCCGACGAGGAGCGGCTCCATCTTGAAGACATCCGACGCGGAGCATCCTCTTCGTTCGACGTCCAACTGAAGAATGAAGGTTCTTTAAATGATGTCATCCAAGATGGCGTCCCCTTCAATTCCGATTGGCTGATAGAATTCTATCAGCCAATCGGAATTAAGGTAGGAAAAATCCTATTGGCTGATGCAATCAGCCAATAGGATTGAAGTTCAATCCGATTGGCTGATCCAATCAGCCAATAGGATTGACCTCACATTCTATTGGCTGTTCCAATCAGCCAATAGAATGCGAGCTCAATCCTATTGGCTCATTGCATCAGCCAATAGGATTTTTCCTACCTTAATTCCGATTGGCTGATAGAATTCTATCAGCCAATTGGAATTGAAGGGACGCCATCTTGGATGATGTCATTTAGAGGAACCTTCATTCTTCAGTTGGACATCGAACGAAGAGGATGCTCCGCGTCGGATGTCTTCAAGATGGAGCCGCTCCTCATCGGATGGAAGAAGATAGAAGATGCCGCTTGGATGAAGACTTCTGCCTGTCTGGAGGACCTCATCTGCCCCGGATTCGATGAAGACTTCTGCCTGGATCGGATGAAGACTTCTGCCCGGCTGGGTGAAGACAGCTCAAGGTAGGGTGATCTTCAAGGGGTTAGTGCTTTTAAGGGCTATTTGTAATTTATTATAGGGTAGGGAATTTTATTATTTTAGGGGGCTTTTTTATTTTATTAGGGGGCTTAGATTAGGTGTAATTAGTTTAAACTTCTTGTAAAAAAAAAATTATTTTCTGTAATTTAGTGTTTGTTTTTGTACTTTAGTTTATTTTATTTTATTGTATTTAATTTTAGGTAATTGTAGTAAATTAATTTAATTTATTTAATGATAGTGTAGTGTTAGGTGTAATTGTAACTTAGGTTAGGATTTATTTTACAGGTAAATTTGTATTTATTTTAACTAGGTAGCTATTAAATAGTTAATAACTATTTAATAACTATTGTACCTAGTTAAAATAAATACAAAGTTGCCTGTAAAATAAAAATAAATCCTAAAATAGCTACAATGTAATTATTAATTATATTGTAGCTATCTTAGGGTTTATTTTATAGGTAAGTATTTTGTTTTAAATAGGAATAATTTAGTTAATAATAGTAAATTTATTTAGATTTATTTAAATAATATTTAAGTTAGGGGGGGTGTTAGGGTTAGACTTAGGTTTAGGGGTTAATAACTTTATTATAGTGGCGGCGACATTGGCGGCAGCAGATTAGGGGTTAATACATTTAATAGGCTATGTGGGCTATGGCAGTTTAGGGGTTAATACTTGAATAGGTTAATTGCGTTGTGGGCTAAGACGGTTTAGGGGTTAATAATTTAGTTATTACTTGCGGTGTGGGTTTGATGGTGGATATAGGGGTTAATATTTTAAATAGGCATATTGCCTTGTGGGGGGTTGTTGGTCTAGGGATTAATACATTTAATATTAGTAATGAGAGGGGGGGATTGCGGATATAGGGGTTCTACGTGTCGGACTTATTTTTGGGAGGCGTGTTAGACTTTTACAGGAGATTTGTTATTTTCTTTACTTTTCTTAGGAGCCGGCAGTTTCTAAAGTGCCGTAAGTCACTGGCTTTGTATTTACGCTCATTTCTGGACATCGCTAGTTTATCCGACTTACGGCACTTTATGAACTGCCGGCGGGGTTTATGTAATACCCCGATGTGCAAGGTGAAATTACAGGCGGCGCAGGTTCCCACACTTGCGCCGAAACCTGCGCTGTATATTTGATCGCGCCCCTTATCTTTGACTACCTATTCCTATTTTTTTTTTATTATTATTTATTTAATTCCTCTTCTCCCTACTATTCTGTTTTCTTTGCTCAGGGTAGCCCACTGGACAACACACAATCTGTCAAAATCAGGGCAGCTGGCAACATTGGAGTTTTGGGATGATCTAGTAAAGAACTCCCCAGGATCTGCTTTGAGCCACCAATGTCTGACAGTCTGGCATTTTTTTGTGTTTATTTTTACTCCGGAATAGAGACTGTTCTATATGTAAAGGGGCAAGTCAAAATTAAACTTGCATGATTTTGATAGAGCATGTTATTGTAAGAAATGTTTAAATTCCTAAAATGCTTTTTAAAAGGTACCTTATATATTTATGAATATATAGATATCACTGTATAACTATAGTTTGCCATGCAAAGAGAACCATTTAGTATAATCAATATCAATTATAGGAAAAAAACATTACATCTTACCAGCCAGATGTTTGTCTTAATCAGCAAGTGTCACTAATCTGAGACAATTTGCTATAACAAAAAGAAAAAAAACTTATGTTTTCCTACATTGTTTTTAATGTTATTTAACCCCCCCCCCCACCCCTTGGATAAATTCCTGCAAACACCCATGATTATCAATACAATTTTTATGATTTATATATATTTTTACATTTAAAAAAACTGCATACTTTTCAGTGATTATTCCTTTAACTTAAATTTTATTTTCATCTGAAAAGAATACAAAAGAAATACCATATTGATGTCTCACTATGAAAAGACTCATGTTACAACATCTGTTTTACGTGATTGACAAGGATCAAATTGTGTCATCCTTTCATCTATCCAGTGTGGAATGAATGAGATTCCGTTGAGTTTTAGCAATTTTAATGTGTAACTATCCCGTCAAGTGCATTGTTAGCAATGTGAGGTCAGAGTTACTGCTCTGTCATTATGGCTCCTCGGGGGGGCTTCACATAAATAAAAGCACCAGAACTCATTTCTGATACTCACAATTTTACTTTTTGACTCATAATGTAAATGGACTTAGTCTGATCATTAAAATAATGGTACTAGGAAATATTTTACACAATTATTTGACACATGAAGACAATATGAATGTACAATGTTTCACATTATTATTATTATTTGTTAGGTCCCAAAGCATGGTAAAGACCTCTTTATACTCACCTGCTGTTGGGTCCCAAGGTGTGGTAAAGACCTCTCTATACTCACTTGCTGTTAGGTCCCAAGGCGCAGTAATACCTTTCTATATTCACCTGTTGTTGGGTCCCAAAGCATGGTAAGTACCTAACTATACTCACTTGCTCTTATGTCCCAAGGTGCGGTAAGGACCTCTCTATACTCACTTGCTGTTAGGTCCCAAGGTGTAGTAAGGACTTCTCTATACTCACCTGCTGTTTGGCCACAAGGTGTGGTAAGGACCTTTCTATACTCACCTGCTGTTGGGTCCCTAGTTGTGGCAAGGACCTCACTATACTCATCTGCTTTTGGGTCCTAAGGTGCAGTAAGGTCCTCACTATACTCACCTGCAATTGGGTTCCAAGTGTCAGGGTACCATGAATCAGACTGAGATGTAAAATGCAAAAACAATCACACCTTTATTAATAATAACACAAAATAATAAAGTGTCCAAAAGCAAACAACAAGCCAGGAGTCAAAACCAGAGCTGGTAGTCAGACGAGCCATGTCAGGAGCCAAAGCGAGTAGTCAGACGAACCGTAGTCAGGAACAAAGAAAATAGCAGAATCAGGAACAAGCCAGGGATCAGGAACCAGAAGGTATGTCAGCCAAGCCAGGTAATACACAGGAACTGGAACACAGGAACTCACAAAGAAGTTTGAGCAAACGCAAGGGCAAAAGCATACTAAATAGAGATATCATAATTCTGTGACTGCAACCTGTCTCACACTGATGATGTTCACCAGTTTGGCCATAAGAGGGCGCCTAGGTGAGTGAGCAGCATTACAAACTCTGCGGCAGATTCAGTGAGAGAGGTGAGTAAAATGGCAGCCAGCAGCAAATAACAAACAAAGCAAGGTGAAACCCTGACACCAAGGCACGGTAAGGACTTCTCTATACTCACCTGCTGTTGGGCCCCAAGGTGTGGTAAGGACTTTTCTATACATACCTGCTGTTGGGTCCCAAAGAAAGGTAAGTACCTCTCTATACTCACCTGATTTTGGGCCCCAAGTTGAGGTAAGGACCTCACTATACTCCCCTGCTGTTGGGTCCCAAGACACTTTTTAAATTTGGCCTTGAAAATTCTCTCAAAAATGGATCTCCGAGTAAAAATATAGCTTTTAGCAAAGATTCAGAAACACTTTTCAGAAAAAAAGAGCCAAAAATCCATCTGGCGATAGATTGTGTTCGACCCTATAGTTATATACAAGAAATAGTGCAATAATAAAAAGCTCTAAAACATTATAGCATTTTTCTTTTGCAGTTTTATAACCCTTTAAAACATGTTGGACTAGATTATGAGTGGATCGATAATAGTTGCGCACGAGCGATATCCAGTTTATTGCGGGTGTCTTGCAGGTGACGGAAGTATCATGCATATTACAAGTTGAGAGTAAACGCATTCGCTCAAGCGCAATCTAATTTATTTTGCATCAGGTTAGCGTAACTTCAGAGCTCTGGTTAACTGTTACACTTGAATAAAAAGTGTCACAAAAAAACATCAAAAATATATTTTCCAGTACAGTTACACTCATACTAACACTGATTTTTTTGTGTGTGTGTGTGTGTGTGTATGTAACTATGTATGTACATATGTATTTATATGAGTATTTATGTAAACACATAAATATAAATAAATATATATATGTATGTGTGTGTGTGTATGTAACTATGTATGTACATATGTATTTATATGAGTATTTATGTAAACACATAAATATAAATAAATATATATATGTATGTGTGTGTGTGTATGTAACTATGTATGTACATATGTATTTATATGTGTATTTATGTAAACACATAAATATAAATAAATATATATATGTATGTGTGTGTGTGTATGTAACTATGTACATATGTATTTATATGTGTATTTATGTAAACACATAAATATATAAATATATATATATATGTGTGTGTGTGTGTGTATGTAACTATGTACATATGTATTTATATGTGTATTTATGTAAACACATAAATATAAATAAATATATATATGTATGTGTGTGTGTGCATTGGAGCCCTTTGCAGGGAAAATTAAAACATGTAAAATCATATTTAGGAAATATTTATATATGTATATATGTGTGTGTACAGATGTGTTTATGTGTTTTACTGTATATTTCACATTCAAATGTTCTTCACTTACAGGATAAAGTCCTTTTTTATTTTTAAATACATATTTTGTTATATATGTGTATATTGCTATACCTGCATATGTATTCCTATAGATACAGTGGACATTGAAAATAATCACATTTTGTTGCTTTACAGCCTGAAATAAAGACAGACACAGTTTTTGTTTATCCAGTTGTGATTACTCAGTGCAACTTATAACATCCAAGTGAAAGATATAACACCAACATGTCAGGCAAAAATAAAGACAATTCAAAAACAGAATTACTGAGTTGCAAAAAGGATCACCCCTTTGTGTATTTTGTTGAACCACCTTTTGCTTTAATTACAGCCTTTAGTCTGTTGGGATTTGTCTCTACTAACTTTGCACATCTAGACTGTGCAATATTTGCCCACTCTTCTTTGCAGAACTGCTCCAGTTCCCTTACATTTGATGGTGACCGTTTGTGGACTGCAGTCTTCAAGTCATGACACAGATATTCAATGGGGTTTAAGTCAGGGCTTTGACTAGGCCATGCAAGGACATTCACCTTTTTCTGCTTCAACCACTGTGTAATCATTTTTGCTGTGTGCTTTGGGTCATTGTCATGTTGGAAGTTAAACCTTCTTCCCATTGACATCTTCCTGGCAGAGGGCAGCAGATTTTCCTAAAATATTTGACGATATTTTTCCCCATCTATTATTCCTTCTATCCTGACAAGTGCTCCAGTGCCTGCTGCAGAGAAACACCCCCATAAAAGGATATTACCACCTCCATGATTTACTGTAGGTATGGAGTTATTTGGATGATGAGCTGTATTGGATTTCCTCCAGACATATCGTTTGTTGTTGAGGTAAAATAATTCAATTTTAGTCTCATCTGACCATAACACCCTTTTCCATGTGACAAAGCTCAGTCATGACTGCATGTGGCCTTTCTTGAGGAGTGTTTTTTTTCTTGCAACCCTCCCATACAAGCCACATTTGTGAACAATTTGTGATATTTTTGTCACATGTACACAATGACCACTCTTTGTCATTCCTGCAACTGCTCTTGGTAGCCCCTATGACCAGTTTCCTCCTGGCTCTTTCATCCAGTTTGGAGCGACGTCCTGATCCAGAGAGGGTCTGTGTTGAACAAAATACATTCAACTTCTTAATAATAGACTTCACTGTGCTTCTAGGCATTGATAAAGCCTTTGATTGTTTATTGTATCCATCTCCTGACTTGTGCCTGTCCACAACATTATCCCAGAGATCATTTGACAGTGTCTTGCCACCCATAGTTGATTGTTTGCTTCAGTTGCACTACCAGGGACTGAGATGCTCCAGGAAAGCTCTTTTAATGCTGAGCTAATCGATATGCCCACAGCTGATTACAGTTGAAGGTCAAATGGCTTTGTGTGTGCCGTTGAGAAGGTGATTAGCTACACCTGATTGAGTTTACAAGTAATTTTAAGAGGGGTGATCCTTTTTGCAACTTAGTGATTCTGTTTTTTAACTATCTTTATTTTTGCCTGACATGTTGGTGTTATATCTTTCACTTGGATGTTATAAGTTGCACTGAGTAATTACAACTGGATAAACAAAAACTGTGTCTGTCTTTATTTCAGGCTGCAAAGCAACAAAATGTGATTATTTTAAAGGGGGGTAATTATTTTCAATACCCACTGTATATAGGTATGGATATGTATTTTAGATGTACAGTACTAGATATACAGTATATAAAAATTATTAAAAATTATTAAACACACTGTAAAATATTCTAAATAATCCATAGAATATATCTATATATTTTACAGTATGTTTAAACATTTTAAATAATTTCTCTAGTTTCATTTAAAAGTTCTACTGCGTTAAGGTTGCAGCAAAAGTGGTAAACAGGATACTCTCTAACAAGAGATACCCATCCAGCATGTAAATCATATAGTTCACTTCCCTGTAAATCTTTTGTGAGTCCTGTTCGGAGGTATAGGATGCAGCTCCGGCTCTTGTGTTGTCCGTGATGCCTGGACTACGAAAAACCGGAAATGACATCACCTGCTGTTTGTAGCTCCGCCCTTACGCATTTCGTGAGTGTATCACTTGGTCAGAGGGCTATCATGGAAGTGAACTTTATATGATTACATTCTGGATAGGTATCTCTTGTTACAGAATTGGTCCATATGGGACGTTTTGGGCTTCTGAATTAAGAGATGATTTTCCCTTACCCTTACCACTTCTCTGTTATCTGTGGACTTTGGCTGCATAGCAGCAGTTTAACAGCAAGTTCGTACAGACATTTTTGCTGCAACCTTAATGCAGTAGAACTCTTAATTGAAACTGGGGAATTGGTTTCATTCCTGTAAACTAATAAATGTTATTCTTACATCTGCAATCATCTTTGTGTAATATTCTAGTACACTTTACCACCACATTCATAGCAAGCGTAACAGACAAAAGTAAGAGCACCATCTTTACCGCAGTGTGGAAATATTTCCTACCAACAAGAGTCACTTTCCTCATATGATTGAGGTAACACCAGTCGAGCGGTTTTCAAACACAAGCTAAATACGCCTCTGTTTTTGAACTTATTACACTATAAGTCTCTCTATTTTTGTCCTCTTGGCCCTTACTTACTCATTCCCCTTGAGTGCAAACCTTCCCCTTCTCTACAAAGATATATACATATTTTTATATATAAATCGGCAGCTGAATAGTAATAGTTGTTATTATTACCCAATTAAATAGTACTCATTTTATCGACCTCAGAAGGATGAAGGGCTAAGTCGGCCCTGCTGAGAATTGAACCTGTGACCTTGGATCTTTTAAACATGCTTTTTTTGTAGTCAGAGCATTTACCAACTGAGCTACCTCACCGGCTCCCATTAACACAATCACGATATTGTACGCATTGGGTTAGCACACAAGCAAAAACGCTTTCATTTCAACTTGTAATACACAATGTATCCGACGTGCAAAAAAAGTCGAAGTCGAGCACAGTTAGTGCGCAAGCGTGAGCAATAATTGGCGCTCCTCTCGTAATCTACCCCATTATGTGGAATCACATTTGAATGTGAGATATGAGCCTGTGCAATTAAACAGTGACAACCTGTTATATTGTTTTACAAGTGTGATATAATTGTGCTATATTAAGATACTTAATACATCAGCATAGCTTCATTCATTAAAGCTTTTTTTTTTATTATTTTCGATGTCTTTAACATTTTTGTCTTTAGTAAATTATTAATATATCTGTAGATTGTAAACTCTACAGAGCACGGTTATTCTCCTTTTCTATTAGTTTGTTCTGTATCTACAATGTATCCAGCGTTACAGAATTTAGTAGTGCTTTATAAATAAATATAATAATAATAATATATGGTAATTAATGTCACTTTAAATGAAGGATCTCAATCTTACAATGTAACTCGATCTAACTATATTTATTTTTAGACCAATTTATCTGTTTTCTTCAAGCACTTCTGTTTAAGCCAGGTTTTCAATTCCTACCAAACGCAGATAAATATTTAGTTATGTTTTTATATCCCTGAAATCTGTGGCTGTTTCATAGGCTCTCTGTGTTTTGGCAGCATTGTTTTTCCTAAGTACTGCGAGTGTCTGCCAAGGGGACAGATGCTTCAGCTGTCGTTAGAAAAGCTTAGCGCCGAGTACCAGCCTCCTGGGGCCAGACACAACTTCACACTGCAACACTGCAAGCATTGGTCAAGGAGAGAAACAGCTGAAACAATCACGCTCATTATACAATTGAATAATCTCATTTCAAGAGAATTAACCATTTAATTCATAATTCTCTTAAATGACTGCTATCCAGAACTGCACAAAAAAAACATCAGCATACCAAATGTATTATCTCTTTAAGAAATAATCAGTTTTATATATTTTAATCCGCTACTTAAGGCAAGGAATACACATTAACCATTAATATGTGAGACTCAACGAATGTCAGTTAAACAGTGCTGAAGAATAGTGCCAGATTTAGAATGTTAGGATAAACTTTTCATAAAAAGACACAATGATCCGTATACCCTGGAGCAGTATCTCTACAATGGTGACAGTAGATAGCATTGATTATACATAGAAACCTTTATGTCAAAGGAAATCTTCATCAAAGACAATGGTGTTAAAGATACACGCACCTCACTCACAGTTTCGTCGACATCACTTCAATACATCGCCAACCTTTCTTGCTGTTAGCAAACAACCAGAGCTATGCCGTGGCCTCGAATTGCACCTCCTAGACAATGATCCACCCAATTTGCATGGAAAGAGTGCCTCCCAATCAAACACCCGGAGCCCTATGGAGACTTTGATGAAGGGCTCCATTTGGTGAATAGATTAAAAAGGGATCTTTATTGATTTAGTTAAAAAAACACATTGAAAACACATCGCAGCAGGTGAGCAACTAACAAAGTGCACAACACTACCCATTAAAACACATAGGAGCTACGACCGAGGGGCCATATAACTGCACTGACACGTTTTGGGATTCCCCCGTAATCATAGATAATCATACATAGGCTTTCCCTTTTCTAATACTAGACCCTGTGCTTAAATCAACCAATCACATATACGAGAGTTGATAGAACTATTTTCATTGGTCATCTAAGGCTAACACGTAAGTATCAAAAGAAAAGCAGTTTACAACTTACATTTCTATGTTATCACTGGCGGGACACAAACTCTACTTATTAGGATATAATGTAACATAATCGCCTAAACATATTGTTGCGTTTATACAAGTATACAAAATGGGTCATTAAGTTTAATAGTTAAAACAGGTTTTTTTAACACATTCTTAACACATTTTTAACTTCATCCTGTGCCGGTTAGAAGAATATTATTGTATTGCTTATCCTTCAGAACTTATTTTATTATATATACATTTATATATATTTAAAATTAAGCACCACCAATGCAAATTATCAGAATTTTACCAAAATAATTGTATGTGTATATCAGCTGCAATGCCTACAATCGATGTATAAACCATGACATGCTTTAATGCGATTATCATATTATCACTTTATATGTGCATAACTGATACATCTATATTAGACAACATATGAATCATGACATACCCAATATTGTTACATCTGTATATATACACACTAGCTGATCTTATAGTACATTTAATACTGAAAATTCATATGGATATCATCCAAAAATTAAAAAATACTTCTACTAGACCAGAACCGACTGCCTAAAAAGGGACTACATATATTAAGAGGTAAAGATAAGCTGACTACTCAAAAATAAATAGAAAAATAAGACATCTTATCAAAACGGTTGAGGACAGGAAATTCATAAATCATATTATCTACATAAATATATACTGTACATAGTCACATAGTGCCATTTCATAGAAATCCTTCATTGCCACATTATTCCCAATGATTTATTAAGTCAAAAACGGAGTTGAAACCTTTAGGTAGTCGAGTCTGGAGTTTAAAAATCCAGAACGCTTCTTTACGATACAACAGTTCCTTTCTGTCTCCTCCCCTTGGCGGGGTAAAAACTTGTTAAATGGCTTGCCTCCTAAAGGTCTCAACATTCTTGTCATCCTTATACATAAAATGACTCACAAGAGCTGAACATTCTTTTCCATTAGTGATATTATTAAGATGTTCCTTAATTCTCGATCTCACCACCCTAGTGGTGAGACCTACGTACTGCAAGTTTCAACAAATACAAGAAGCCAAATACACAATATATGTCATGCTACAATTTATACATTTTGAAGTTGTGTATAGTTCACCTGTTGAATCTGAGGAAAAATTGGTGGCAACTTTAACGTGTTCACAGGCCTTACATCGAGGGCTACCACAGCTAAAGGTACCCTTGTGCCTAAGCCAGGAGCTATTAGCTCTAGATTCTGTGTCCGGTAATTGTATGGGTGATATAATATTTCCAATAGTCACACCTCTCCTATAGGAGAACCTACAATCATTCTTAGCCAACTATTTAAGCTTATCATCACCCAACAATATTGGTAAGTGCCTCTTTATAATATTACACACTTTAGTATACTGGTTACTAAAGTTAGTCACAAAAGTTGTTTTTTGAGGAGATTCCTCTAGTCTTACTGGTTTATCCTTCAGGAGATCAATCCTTTTACAAGCATCTGCTTGTCTATTAGCTCTTTTTAAGACCGTATTTGAATAACCTCTCACTCTCATATTTTGGGCCAAAAGATCACATTCTTGATTGTATATGTTAATGTTACTACATTTGCGTTTTAGTCTCAGGAATTGACCCTTCACAATAGCATGAGAGGGATGGTTACTTTTTCTATGTAGCAAAGTGTTCTTATTTATAGGTTTCAAATACAGTTGGCTCACTATTTTATTTTCCTTTCCTAATAGGGTAACATCTAGATAGTTTATACTTTGCTGAATGTATTCCCTGGTACATTTAAAACCCAGAGTAATGGAATTTAGATAATCAACAAAAGCTCCTGCATCTTCCTTGGTGCCTGCCCAAATAAAGATCAGGTTGTCTATAAACCTTCTATAGACTCTGATGCAGGACTTGAAGGTGGGAGGATTACAAATATCTTTACCAATAAATCATCTTTCTACCCTATACAGAACAGGGGTACAGTCTTGTAACTCTTCCACAAGAGTGTGGAGAAGGATCTTATGGAATTAAGCAAGGATTTAACGAAGATTAAACATAATCTGAGTAAAGAATGTAAACAGGCTCTGATATCATTAAAGAATAGAAGAGATCTAGTGATTAAGAGAGCAGACAAGAGCGGTAGCACTGTCATTCTTCTGAAGCAAGACTATATATCAGAAGCTCTCTGTCAACTAGAGGATAACAGTATATATGTAAAATTAAGATCTGACCCCACTAAAATATATCAACTTAAGGTTAGGTCGATGGTGGTAGAGGGGATGGAAAAAGTTTTTTTTGACCCTAAGACAGGAATTTACCTGTATGTTTTACATCCAAAAAACACCCCTCTTCCACCATCTACTTAAAGTTCATAAATCTCTATCTACTATAACGGGGAGACCGATAGTGTCTGGCATTGGGTCAATGCTTGAGCCCTTATCAGAATGCGTTGATTCGGTCATACAACCAATTGTTAAAAGGCTAGGTAGCCATCTCAGAGATACCAAACACCTCCTTAGGATCATGCAGGATGTGGAATGGTTGCCACATTATGGATGGCTTAAAATAGATGTAGTTTCTTTATATTCAGTTATTCCTCATGAGTTTGGCCTTTTAGCGATTGAGTTTTTTGAGATCCGATACTGATTTTTCTAATGAACAAAGATAATTTTTCTGTTTTCTGTGTATCTATTGGAACACATTTTTCTGTTTTAATGGACAGTTTTATCTCCAAAAATGTGGGACAGCAATGGGGGCTAAATTTGCCCCCCCTCCTATGCCAACCTGTTTTTAGGTTGGTGGGAGGCCTCCCACATTTTTGGAGATAAAAATCCATACAGGTCCTGTATAAGAGTCTATAGAAGGTTTATAGACGACCTGATCTTTATTTGGGCATGTACCAAGGAAGATGCAGGAGCTTTTGTTAATTATCTAAATTCCAATACTGTGGGTTTTAAATTTACCATGGAATACAGTGAGCAAAATACAAACTATCTAGATGTTACCCTATTGGGAGAGAAAAATAAAATAGTGAGCCAACTGTATCGGAAACCTATAACTAAAAACACTTTGCTACATGCAAAAAGTAACCACCCCACTCATGTAACCTTTGCTATTGTAAAGGGTCAATTCCTGAGACTAAAACGCAATTGTAGTAACATTAACATATGCAATCAAGAATGTGATCTTTTGGCCCAAAATATAAGAGCGAGAGGTTATTTAAATAAGGTAATAAAAAGAGCTGAGACAAGCAGATGCTTGTAAAAGGATTGTTCTCCTTAAGGATAAACCAGTGAGACTAGAGGAATCTCCTCAAAAAACAACTTTTGTGACTAACTTTAGTAACCAGTATACTAAAATGTGTAATATTATAAAGAGGCACTTACCAATATTGTTGGGTGATGATAAGCTTAAATAGTTGGTTAAGAATGGTTTTAGGCTCTTCTATAGGAGAGGTGTGACTATTGGAAAATGCTATCACCCACACAATTACCGGGCACACAATCTAGAGCTAATAGCTCCTGGTTTAGGGCTTGATGATGTAAACATCGCCTGCTCAAAGCTACTTTTTCTCGCCAACTCTTGCAGGGCTGTCCTGGTGGAATGGTTGTTAAAAAAAAGGCAGGCCCGAGGCGGAGCTTGGCCGTGCTTGAACATGGCCGCATAGCGTTAGAGCTCCGGTGCCGCTCTTCCCTACCAGCCATCCTGAGTGGCAATACCCTGCCAGTTCCCGACTAAAATTGTCAAATGGGGTGACTAACTTGTCCGGAGCACTTGGACACAGAGCCACTACGTCTAGCTCACCTGCAAACTCTAATCCCGGCTCATAACTACGCCGCCCCTGCTACATGAGGCGGCCAGCACAGAACCCCTAACCGATAGTGATCCAGAGACAAGGGGTCTATTTTTAAGCATTACTGGACACCTTCTGTGATCCGATTTGGAAGGTCGGAGAGAAAGCAGACACAGGGGATCTATAGAAAACTCCCGCCCGCCATCTTTAATTCTGGGCCTACCAGACCTGCACCCTCACGCAGCATAACGGAGCAGGAATGACACTGCGCTAAACAGAGAATACAGGTCAGTTACATCTACACAGGGGGGAAAATAACACCCTTAGATCGTTCCTAATGCAAATCTCACCCCTGGAGTCGGCATGTACTTATCACATATGAATAAATGACATAGAAGGGAGGATAATGGTTCGAGTATTAATACCCAAATACTAATTGAGAAAGCATGTTGGATTTGCCAAAGCCCTAACTTACATCGCATGTACAGCCTCATGTGATCCGGTGTAGGGGAAGCACTGGAAGGGAGAGCGGACTGACATACAGGAGGGGAGACACTGAATATACATAAGGAGCATACAGAGCAGCACAGCAAGGGGGGAGGAAGCAAGGTGGTGAGAAGCATAAATAGATCTAAAAGCTGCAAAATATTTAATCTCACCCCAGCTTTGCCTACTCGACTAAATCACTCATAACAACTAAAAGGATGGCGTCTAGGAAACCGGCTAAGTCAGATAGGAATGGAAGGTCTGCCTCACAGACGACATCAGTCACGGCCTTTTTCTCTCCCCCAGACCAGGGGAAAACTAGCTCCCCCCCATCGCCAAAAGAACACTCAGAAGATATCCCTAACCAAACATCTCCTCATTCTCCAGATCAATCTGTAACACAGCAGCAACTATCCATGCTGCAAGCCACTATGGATAAACTGTCTTCAAAATCTGATATTGCAGAATTCAAATCCTTCATACAGTCTGAGATCTCCACAGTGAAAAAAGAGATTAACACGCTGGGAGCCAGAATTGAAGATCTGGAGTATAGCCAAGAAGTGGTCAACTCCATGTTAAGTAATACTGAATCTGGCCTAGCACAGCAAGCTTCTATGATCAATATCCTACAAGACAAGGTGGAGGACTTGGAAAATAGGAGTAGGAGGAATAATCTTAGAATACGTGGTATTCCAGAAGATATTTCAGCTGAAGATCTCCACTCCTACTTAACCAATTTCTTTAACTTCGTCACCAAGTCATCCACCTTTACAGAATCAGCTATAGAGAGGGCCCATAGGGCTCTGAGACCCCGCCCAAACTCATCTGCACCTCCTAGGGATGTGATTGTCAGACTACTACATTATAAAGATAAAGAGTCTATTTGGTTTGCGGCAAGAGACATCCACCCTCTGTCATTCCAAGACAAGGAATTACAAATCTACCAGGACTTGTGCCCAACAACGATTGAAAAGAGGAAATCCTTAAAGTTTATAACCTCTGTGTTACAAGAACATAAGATTCGATATCGCTGGGGATTCCCCTTCAGTCTTCTTATCCCTCATGGGGGCAAACTACTTATATACAGAGAGTCTTCGGACTTGGACACTCTCTCCAAATCACTAAACCTTAAGTTTGCAGCCCCACCCTCTTCTACTGATGAAGATGAGAGACCCGAGAGCCCTTCCAAAAACAAATTATCTTCAAAGCTGCGCTCAAATTGGACATCTGTCCCACCAAAGCACAGGCAAAGAGATTTATCTGTGCGCAAGAACCCTCCACCTTGAACTCTCCTTTACGCAGAGCTTGAGAAATCCTTTGACCTACCTGCAGATAAGTATAAATTTGCCTATCTGATTTATACAACCTGTTTTTCTTACAGGAAATTGTCTTTGTTTGAACTACCCAGGGACGATACACTACTTTATCATTGCACCATCTCTGGATGGCTGTTTTACTTGCCAGAACCTCTGTCTAGGTTATGTGATTAATATGTGTATGCAATATCCATCTGTTTAACAACTCAAATTATTTCTCTTTCCTAGTGGTGTCTCCGTGAGATACCCGATCATTTACTAGTTCTGTGTCCCCCTCTCCTTCACCCATTATGCCCCAATTAATGGTACTCACACAATGGGTTATGTTAAATTATGACAAAATTAAAACTTGTCGACCCTCCTGCAACTATTTAACCTGCCATCTCTTATATGATGGGTTCCACCTCCATTTAAAACCAAACTTCATAAGGTTAGCTAGATGCATATCCATAAAACACCCATATGCCGGAGGGTACTGGATAAACCCGCTTAACTATAAAAACCCCTCAGATAATCAGCAAAACATAGATCTGGAAAGTGGAACCATTGATACCTGAACACCCCCCCATCCTATACCAGGAACAGATGAATTATATACAGTTAGGTCCACCCCCTGATTCTATAGGACCAAACCCACTATATAACTAAGACCAAGGGGAGGGGGTGGCTACCTTAGCGAGGAGGGGCTGGTGGGGAAGAGAGGACATTCCTCTCTGTAATTTGTCGTTGTATCGACGAAATGTTTCTAATATGTTTTGAATTATGTTATTGTAATTGTTATGTATTTTTTCATGTTATCTTGTTTTTTTGTTTATTGTATGTTTGGGACTGGGCAACCGCACACCTTGCTTTAAATACTCCTCCCATTAGCTCTTCAATGCAACCCTCGGTAACATCTAAGTTAAACTCTAATAACATTAGAATGTCCACATATGGCTACACAAACTTGTAAAAAAGAAAGTAGAAATATAAACTTTATCACTATAAATACTAAAGGTCTCAACTCCCCTAGGAAAAGAACAACAGCCCTAGCCGACTTTAAGAGACAACAAGGAGATATAATACTTCTCCAAGAAACCCACTTTCTGAAGGGAAAAGAGCCTAAAACGTTCCATTATAAATTTGGTAAAAGTTACTATGCATCCCATTCGCAAAAGAAAATCCAAGGAGTTGGTATCCTGATCAAAGACGGAATCCCTTTTCAAGAGCTTTCTGTCAAAAGAGATAGAGAGGGCAGATTCATTATTCTTACAGGGCTCCTTTATGGCCTCCCCATCACAATTGTCTCATTATATGCCCCGAACACGAAACAACATTCCTTCCTTAAGAAAGTTACAAATGAAATATTAGATTTGCAAAAAGGCACACTACTCATAGGTGGAGATCTCAATCTTCCATTAAACCCTAAGATGGACAGCTCTAACCAGAATCCCGCTATCTCCAAAACCAATATAAAGAAAACAAACAATACACTAAGACAACTAGGCTGCTTAGATATATGGAGAACTGCGCACCCAGACACCATAGACTTCACATTCTATTCCTTCCCCCATAAAACATATAGTAGACTTGACTACATATTTACAGATATAACCAGCATGAGTCTGGTAAAATCCATAGACATCTCCCCGATAACATGGTCTGACCATGCTGGAGTTAGATGCGCTCTGGAATGGCCCTCTAAGCCTATTAAAAACTATACTTGGAAATTAGACGACTGCTTACTAGCAGACCCTGCAATTAAGTTGAAAATCCAAAATAAGATAGATGACTTTTTCTTACATAACGTTTCCACTGACACATCCCCACAAACCAACTGGGAAGCCCATAAATGTACCATTAGAGGGGAAATAATAGCCTGCAAAGCTTACCTTTCTAAATTAGAGAGGGAAGCAACTACTAACCTTATCAAAGACATATCCCATCTGGAAGGGATCCATAAAACAAACCCTGAGGACGCGCTCACCCTACAAACCCTTCAGACTAAGCGTTTTAACCTAGCCTCTATTATCCACAAGGAACAGAATAGAAGAACCTTCCTTTTTAAACAACGTTCATATGTAGATTTAAATAAACCAGGTCGCGCATTAGCCAGATATATAAAAAAGAAAACAAAATCCAACTACATCCTCCACATAAAAGATAACAAGGGCAGTTCACATAGGTCCACCAAGGCGATTGCGGAAACATTTAGGAAGTATTACCAAAATCTATACAACTTGTCTCCCTCCCCTCCGAGAGAGGAATCGAGCACCTTGTCTCGCCAACAACTCATTTCTGAGTATCTTTCTAAACTAAATTTACGCAAAATAACCCAGCTGCAGAGGGAAGCCCTGGATGAACCTTTCTCATTAGAAGAATTGCAAACAGTCATTAAGAACCTCCCCACTAATAAAGCCCCGGGCCCTGATGGTTACACATACAAATATTTTTCAACATTTGCAGAACAATTAGCTATACATCTACTGCAGTACTTTAACTCCATAGGCCCAAACCACCCTTTCCCCGACCGGGCCCTAGAAGCACATATAACCATACTACTTAAACCCCAAAAACCCCCAGAAGAGCCCACTAGCTATCGCCCTATCTCTCTGCTAAACTCCGATATAAAAATGTATTCGAAACTATTAGCAAATAGAATTAATGCCCTTTTACCTGATCTCATACACCCTGATCAAGTTGGTTTTGTTTTGGGAAGGGAAGCCAAAGATAACACGGTCAGAGCCCTAAACACAATTTTCTACGCCCAAGATCATAAATTACCATTGATAATGCTCTCAGTCGACGCAGACAAGGCGTTCGACCGTGTTGCTTGGGACTACCTGCATGCTACACTCTTGACCATGGGATTTGGGGAGGGGGTGATACATAGAATACTCTCTCTATACACTAACCCTAGCGCCAAAGTACTAATAAACGGAACCCTGTCAGAACCGTTTAAAATATCTAACAGGACACGCCAGGGATGCCCGCTTTCCCCCTTGTTATTTGCCTGTGTAATCGAAACATTAGCAGTTAGGATCAGGTCCCACCCGGATATCAAAGGTGTCACAATAGACAAACAGCAATATACCGTATCTCTATTTGCCGATGACCTTTTATTCACTCTATCTAACCCTGAATTATCGCTTCCTTTGCTGATTAGGGAATTTCACGATTTCCACGTCATATCAAACTTCCTGGTAAATATTAACAAATCAGAAATATTGAATATATCTTTTGACCCTTATAAACAAAAGCAATTAGAAAGATTAACTCCATTTAAATGGAACAAACACCATATTAAATACTTGGGAATTTATCTAGCCACGTCCATAGAGGCAATATTCAAAAGTAATTATGAAAAGATCAAATTCGAGGTGATCAGGGACCTTTCATCATGGAGATCCAAAAAATTGTCTTGGCTAGGCCGCATTAACCTAATAAAGATGAACATCTTCCCCAGAATATTATATATCCTACAGACCTTACCAATCCCTTTACCAGAAAAATACTTACCTTCCTTACAGCGAGCGCTTAGTAATTTCACATGGCACAAAAAACATCCTAGAATTAATAAGACTATTATGTCTCTGCCTAAATCACAGGGCGGACTGGGGTTGCCCAACCTATCTTATTATAGATATGCAATATTTCTACAAAGAATTGTGGATTGGAATATTCACAAAAGTTACAAAAGATGGGTGGATATGGAACACGGAATGATTCTATCTCAAAACCTCAGCAGCCCATGCTGGGCATTTAAACCCCCCCAAGCTTTAGCCTCCCGGTCGGGTGTCCTCATTACAGAAACTTATAAAGTTTGGAATAGCATGTTGACCCTGTTTCCGAATCTCTCCTCCAGACCCTCGCCATTAACCTCTCTCAGTAAAAATGGCGAACTTGACCTAGGGCCGAGTATAAACAAACACTCATACCCTTCCCACCTTCACGACTTCCCAGCCTATTGGGTAGTCCAAAACGAACAGATCAAAACACAGACGGAATTAGTACAACAAGGTTTCTCCTGTTTAGATAATTGGTTCACATACAGACGAGTACACAACTTCCTCACAAATCATAAGCAATCCCCAAATATGACTAGACCCCTGACTACATTCGAACACTTATGTATAAAAGCTCCCCCAGCCCGTCACACCTTATCACAGATTTACAAAATATTGATTACACCCTTCCCGGGGTACCTTGCCCCATACATGGAGAGCTGGGAAAGGGACCTGGGAATCATAATACCACTGCACATAAGGTCAAAGATAATTAACACAACACTTAAGACCTCCATCTCTATGGCTACCACAGAAATTAACCTAAAAATACTCCATAGATGGTACTACACACCGCAAAAACTACACAGACTATTCCACAAGTCCCAAAACAAATGCTGGCGCTGTGGTCATGTTAATAGCGGCATGGCCCACATGTGGTGGTGGTGCACTGCCATCCAAAACCTATGGAGATCTGTCATTTCTGAAATAGAAGACATACTTGAGACACAATTTCCACTAGATCCCTTGCTCTGGTTGTTAAACAAGCCCCCCAAGTTAAAACATAAACCCTCCCTTAAACTACTTTTCATAATGTCAAATAGCATAAAATTTTTAATTGCCAAAAACTGGAGATCAAAAGAACCACCTACTATAGAAATGTGGGTACAAAGAGTATCTGAACTAATTCATCTCGAAGAACTGTATTACTTAAAAACGGGTAGAATGGAGGTGTACTCCGAAATCTTATCTTTATGGGAAACATATCTCAAAGATAGCTAGAGGGGCCCTATATTTACTTTCAGTCTTGTGAAGAACCGGACTTACCTGGGGGTGGAATTTCCCTTCCCTACAGTTCCTTTATAAGCCTTGTCGAGAATCAAATTATTAGGTTGGGTGTGCGTTGTTCCAGTCCAGTTCAAAGTTCAATGTTAAGTTAATTAAAACTGAATTAGCTTCATGTCTAACATATTGCGCTAACCTTTGTATGTATCAACATGGAGCTGCGTCTCCACACCCTGTAATTCTACTTTTATTATCTTTTCAATAAAGCTGATTCAAAAAAAAAAAAAAAAAAAAAAAAAAAAAAAAAATTTAGAATAAAAAAAAAAAAAAAAAAAAAAAAAAAAAAAGGCAGGCCCTGCGAGTGGTGAGATGGCTCCTATTGAAAGTAATGTAGCTTGCTGTATAGGGACACTTTGCTCCTTAGAGCGAAGTTATCAGGGAGCAGGGGGTGCACTTTAAAATTAAAATCCTGCAGCCAATATATCTCACATTATGCTGCTTTCTGCATCTTGCCTATATTTGTGTATATTTGTGTTTTTCTATTGGGATTATAAGGATATTGAGTGTTTTGAGAAAAGCTCGCCACCTTTTAGTTGGCGAGAAAAAACTGTGAGATCTACAGTGCGAAAATCTTTTTAGAATTACGCTGGGATTAGAGAGACATTTTCATATACGCCCATGTTCAGCCCATTTTACGAAAAAACAACAATTACGCTTTGCATTTTGTATTTATAAGTACACATTTCTGTGTGATTTTTGCACATCCAGTGCACTAAAATTATAATTTACGCTGTACATATTTAATTAGATTTATTCCTGTGTAAATTGCACACAAATTTTATGTTTTTTTTAAAATACGATTTTTGGTGAAGAATTTTGTTATGATTTTTGATGCACCTTAACAATACAATTTTCCCTGCTTATTTTTCTGTGATTGGGTCAAATATTTGTTTTGTATGATGTTTAAAATATGAATTTTACAGTGCATTTTTCATATGGAAATGCAGTATACGCCCCTTAGAGAGACACCCGGTTTTCAGGGTAAAAAGTGTCTTTAGATCATTCCACCAGGGAAATAGAAGGACTGGCGAGCATTCTTTAATAATCTCGCCAAGGGAATTTTGGGATGATATCCATTTTCAGTACTGAATGTAATATGATAAGATCAGCTAGTGTGTATATATACAGATGTAACAATATTGGGTATGTCATGGTTCATATGTTGTCTAATATAGATGTATCAGTTATGCACATATAAAGTGATAATATGATAATCGCATTAAAGCATGACATGGTTTATACGTCGATTGTAGGCGTTGCAGATGATATACACATACAATTATTTTGGTAAAGTTCTGATAATTTGCTTAAATGGTGCTTAATTATTTATATATATATATATATATATATATATATATATATATATATATATATAAATATATATATTATAAAATACGTTCTGAAGGATAAGCATTACAATAGTATTCTTTTAACCAGCACAGGATGAAGTTAAGAATGTGTTAAATATCTGTTTTAACTATTAAACATAATGACCCATTATATGTTTAGGCGATTATGTTACATTATATCCTAATAAGTAGAGTGTGTGTCTTGCCAGTGATAACATAGAAATGTAATTTATAAACTGCTTTTCTTTTGATACTTACGTGTTAGCATTAGATGACCAATGAAAATAGTTCTATCAACTCTCGTATATGTGATTGGTTGATTTAAATACAGGGTCTAGTATAAGAAAGGGAAAAGCCTATGTAAGATTATCTATGATTACGGGGGAATCCCGAAACGCTTAAGTGACGTCATACGACCCCTTGATCGTTGCTCCTGTGTGTTTTAAAGGGTAGTGTTGTGCACTTTGTTAGCTGCTCACCTGCTGTGATGTGTTTTTCATATGTTTTTTAATTGAATCAATAAAGATCCCTTTTTAATCTATCCACCAAACAGAGCTGGGGTGGAGTTTTGTCTTTTTACTAAGGATAAACTTGTGTTAAACCCATAGTTGCCAGGGAGAGCTGTATTATAACCCTCTATATTCCAAGAGAACCATAGCTACCAGTATTTGAAAATATTTTCCCATGACAATTTGCAGCAGAGGAAAGCAATTTCATGTAAGCTGTGATGCACTGTTGGTTCCCCATTTGCCCCACTTTGCTCCACCACACAAAAGAACAGGTGTACACACACAAAATGTTAAATATTGTTTTATGTATTAGTTGACCTAATATGTTAACTTCAGGAAATTCAAAGATGCCAGCTCAAGAAATTAAATATTGTAGTACTGATTTTATCATTTTAAGTGCCGGAGACTTCCACAAGGCTAACCACTATCATTTTACTAGTAAAACATGGATTTTTTATCATCATCTTATCACCTCTGCTGAGGCCAGTTAGGGAGATATATGTAGTGGGGTTGGGCTTGGGAAGTCTGTAGTGTGCATTTCTTCACAATTTAGTTATATTACAATAAAAGGGCATAATATTGCAAATATTCTCAAAAATTTGTACATGCCGCTACCAAAAACTCACCTGAAAGTCCTGCAAACGGGTAACACTGACCTCTGAAAGCTGCCGTGATGCAATTATGATGCAGTGAATCAAACAGCCGAAATGATCAAAATTCAAAAAAGTGATTGCACTCTAGTAGCAAATTAAATTTAAACAGCAAATGTTTATTAGCTACATATTAAAACATAGAATACATGGAGAAAAGCAATCTTTAGATTTAATAATAAACCAGAGTGCAATCACTTTTTTGTATTTTGATTTTTTTCATAAAATTGCAAATGTTTTCTATTGTGTATAATGAAATATTTGATGTTTGTTTTAGAAAATGTTTAATGTAGATATGTGTGTTTCATTTTGTTCCAATTTGAAATTCGGACGTATTTGTTAAATTCGGAGCTTCGGATCGACTCGAATTTCCAAATTACCCTAGCAACGAAACTAAACTAATCCGAATGCATTTGTAACCAATACATCCAAATTAGTTCGGATTTATTTGTTACATTCGAATGGCCATGGACTAATCACAATTACACTAGTATTGTACAGTATATTAGGTTATATCACTCTGCTAGCTTTGTGCAGGGCACATTATGTAGCTGGTACCTGTGAGGTTGGTACTTAGGTGGGATGTGCTGTGTATTACACTAGTATTATGTACTGTATATTAGGTGTAACCCACCTGTATCAACATTAGTACCAACCTCACAGATACCAGCTACACAATATGCACAGAGCTAGCAGAGGTATATAACCTAATTTACAGTACATAATACTAGTGTAATACACAGCACATCCCACCTAAGTACCAACCTCACAGGTAAATCGATTAGAAAACAAAATCCGAAACGAACCAAAACACATTTTTCAGCCGCGCACAAGTCTAGTTTAATGTTCTTTAAATTAGCTATTTAATTTTATTACATTCAAAGTTCCTTCTCATATATCTTCTTTTTTATACTTTTTAAGACCCTTCCTTGGGTAAATGAGTTTCGGCTTTCATAATAATTTCATTGAGGACTGTCAAGAGAATATTTACAAACTTTTAGAAGTTTTGGAATTGCTGCTTCATTCTGGATACCCTAGAATGGAGTGAGTGGTCAGTATTTAAAGGGACTGAAAATATTTTAAGATTGTAATATAAAATGTTTTATTATTTGTAGAAACAAAAATTGCATATATACATATTCTGACTCATTTTGTTTTCTTTTGTTGTAAAATAGCTCTTGTGCTTGCCCTTCATTGCCTAGAGAGGCAGAAAAGCAAATTCCCTTCAACATGCTGCAGAGGGCCTAAACCAGCAACATTCTAGCTAGAGATTGCTTAGAGCGGCAACCTTATTTACAGCAGCCCAAATTAGCCTCAATTAAGGTACATAACATAAAAATTCTCACTGGGTTTTCAAGTAGTTTTGTAAATCAGTAAAGTGAGTTTCCATTTCTTTATTTTGTGGGATGTATTTTGCTTTTCAGTATTTCATTGCTGATAGAAATTATGCATTTATAAAATCTGACTTTGATACCTCAGTTAATAAGAAAATAAAAAACCTAGTATAAAATGTTGATTAACTTGATATTTAGCTCAATAGCAACTTTCTTTGCACCTTTAATTTTAAGCATTTTAAACCATTCTGGAGCCTATGGTTCCCAGCTGTGCTTCACTAAAATCTTGGAAAACCAGTTGGTGATTTGTAAAAAAAACTACACAGGGGCACCAGTTAGACCATATTGCACCTCAGATAAGACCCTGTAGCCCCTCAGACGTATACATATATACTGTATTACAAGAATGAAGGATAGGTTCTCTAGACCCTTGATGGCCAGGTCTGCACAACTTGGTAAGTTATGTGTGTAACAGGTTCAAATCCAGCTTTTTTTCTTTTCAAGGTCTATCTATTGAGTACTATTTAAGGGACGGTAAAGTCAAAATGAAACCTTTATGATTCAGATAGAGCATGTCATTTTAAAAAAACTTTCCAATTCTACTTCTATAAACAAATTTACTTTATTCTCTTGGTAACCTTTGTTGAAGGAGCAGCAATGCACTACTGGGAACTAGCTGAACACCTTTTATGAGCCAATGACAAGAAGCATATATGTGCAGTTACCAATCAGCAGCTACCTCTCAGTAGTGCATTGTAGTAGTGCTGTTATTTAGTGTTCTTGCAAATGGATAACATTCTTGCAAAACTGCTGCCATAAAGTGCTCCAGAATTGGCCGGGGTCAGAAGCATACCTCCCTGCTTTTCAACAAAAGATACCAAGAGAAAGAAGAAAAATGGATAATAAAAGTAAATTAGAAAATTGTTTAAAATTGCATGCTCTATCTGAATCATTAAATAAAAAAAATGGGTTTCATATCCCTTTAAGTCTTCTTCATCCACTTTACTTTACTATTGTGTGGAGAGCTGATCCTAGTCCCTGAGTTTTCCCATTTGCATTTGCTAATTGTGCAGTTCTAAAATAACCACCATACTTCTAGGGACAAGAATACGTTGAAACTGTCCTAATCAGTTGACATTTCTATTGTGAATCGAAAGCACCACAATCTCTGTACCCAAAGTAAGCTGAGGTGGAGGGAAAAATGCTGCTCTTTGCTGTTATCCGTCCAGGCATGCCCCTGCCCCAGGACAACCTAGAAACACTAAAACTCAGTGATGCCCCCAGATTGCCCACCTCTAGCTATGGAACACCCATGATTCTTCCACCCACCCTGATCACTCCCATTGGACCTCCTCAGGTTTCTGTACCAGCATGGAAATCTGCATGCGTGTTTGCCCCAAAATTAAATTCCAGGAACCACCACTGTGCCCAGTATGCCAAATAAATGTAGTTACAGAATGTACCACTCTCTTCTATTTCATTGACACATTGATTGCACGTTAATTAGTCAAGGAAAGACACAGACAATATCATACATATAGTCTTTTTCAGAAGAGATTTATTTAATTTGAAAGAAATAACTCGGAAACAGCTGAATATTTAGCTACTTAATAACTACTTTAAATAGAATTCTGACAATTTTTATACTAATGACACCTGAGAAAGGGAAATTATGTAATATGAGCTGAATAGGTTTCTCCTGTGAATTGTAGGTCAGTATTGATTGGAAGGAAATGTGGAGCGATTTATAATTTACCAGATTTAAGAACCAACAGATTTTATAGTCAAATCAGGCAATAAAAATATATTTGTGCAATAATACATTTTCACCTCACAGCAAGATGCAGTTTAGCACAGGGTGAGCTAATAACACAAGTCGAACAGCAGTTTCAAATTCCCCATTATCTCTGCTTTTCATGAAGCATAAATAAGACAGCTTGATTCTGGTTTATCCTGACAATTTTATTACTGAGGTTTGCTTTCAGCTGAAGAGGAGGCAGATCCTATATTTTAAGAAGCACATCTACAACAGGTTTTGCATTCTCATTTGAAGAAATGAAGAGGGAAAAAAAACATATGTGTATGTATAACAGGCGAGAATAAAAATCTAATTTACTGTATGAGAAGCTGGACTGTTTGCACGTTTATCTTTTACAGGACATAACTCAGCTCTATGTTGACAGAACCTGATATTTCATTAATCTGCCTAATGAAAATTTAACCAGTGTTATAAACAAATAATTGCCCATTATCCTCTCAAAGATCCCGAATAAATTACCTCAGCTTGTTCTACTTGCCAAGAATCATCATTCAGTTAGTAAATATTCTGCCAATCCAGTGTAAAAATGGAGAAATATATATATTTTTCTCACCATCGGGAAGTCTTTATTTGTTAGGGATTTTTTTTTTTACCAGTTATATTATCTTCATTATTATTATTTTAATGTTACATCTGATGCAAATTTCTGCAAGAGTAAATTAAAAACAAAAACCAAACACATATATTAAAGGGACACTGTACCCAAAAAAATTCTTTCGTGATTCAGATAGAGCTTGAAATTTTAAGCAACTTTCTAATTTACTCCTATTATCAAATTTACTTTATTCTCTTGGTATCTTTATTTGAAATGCAAGAATGTAAGTTTAGATGCCGGCCCATTTTTGGTGAACAACCTGGGTTGTCCTTTCTGATTGGTGGATAAATTCATCCACCAATAAAAAAGTGCTGTCCAGAGTACTGAAACCAAAAAAAAGCTTAGATGCCTTCTTTTTCAAATAATGATAGCAAGAGAACGAAGAAAAATTGATAATAGGAGTAAATTAGAAAGTTGCTTAAAATTGCATGCTCTTTCTGAATTACAAAAGAAATTTTTTTGGTACAGTGTCCCTTTAACCCCTTAATGACCAAGGACGTACACCACACGTCCTCAAAAAAAAGTCAGTTAATGACCGAGGACGTGTGGCGTACGTCCTTGGTCTGGAAAGCAGCTGGAAGCGATCCTGCTCGCTTCCAGCTGCTTTCCCGTTATTGCAGTGATGCCTCGATATCGAGGCATCCTGCAATAACCCCCCATGGCCATCCGATGCAGAGAGAGCCACTCTGTGGCCCTCTCTGCACCAGACATCGGTGGCCGGTATCGTTGGTGGGTGGGAGCAAGCCTGGGAGGCAGGTGGGTGGCCATCAATGTGCAGAGTAGAGGGAAGGGGGGCGGGATCGGGGGCGGGTCAGTCGGGAGCGCGCACGGGAGCGCGCGCGTGCACGGGGGGCGGCGGGCGGGCGCGTGCACGGGGCGGGAGCGGGAGGGAACCGCTACACTGCAGAAAAATAAAGATGTAAAAAGCAACAAAAAAAAAAGTTTTGAAAGTTTAAATTAACAGCTAAGGGATCTGGGAGGGGTGGGGGGTTGGTCTTGGGGGGGGGGAAGCTACACTACAGAAAAGGGAATTTTTTTTTTAAAAAAGGCAACTTTTTTACTAAACTGGGTAATGGCAGACAGCTGCCAGTACCCAAGATGGCGCCCATTAAGGCAGAGGGGGAGGGTTAGAGAGCTGTTTAGTGGGGGATCAGTGAGGTTGGGGGCTAAGGGGGGATCCTACACAGCAGCATATGTAAATATGCTAAAAAAACACAAAAAAAGCCCAAATATAGCTTTTATTTTAGTACTGGCAGAGTTTCTGCCAGTACTTAAGATGGCGGGTACAATTGTGGGGTGGGGGAGGGAAGTGAGCTGTTTGGGAGGGATCAGGGGGTCTCATGTTTCAGGTGGGAGGCTGAGCTCTACACTAAAGCTAAAATTAACCTTGCAAGCTCCCTACAAGCTACATAATTAACCCCTTCACTGCTAGCCATAATACACGTGTGAAATGCAGCAGCATTTGGCGGCCTTCTAATTACCAAAAAGCAACGCCAAAGCCATATATGTCTGCTATTTCTGAACAAAGGGGATCCCAGAGAAGCATTTACAACCATTTGTGCCATAATTGTACAAGCTGTTTGTAAATGATTTCAGTGAGAAACCTAAAATTGTGAAAAATTTTACGTTTTTTTTCATTTGATCGCATTTGGCGGTGAAATGGTGGCATGAAATATACCAAAATTGGCCTAGATCAATACTTGGGGTTGTCTACTACACTACACTAAAGCTAAAATTATTCCTAAAAGCTCCCTACATGCTCCATAATTAACCCCTTCACTGCTGGGCATAATACACGTGTAGTGCGCAGTGACATTTAGCAGCCTTCTAATTACTAAAAAGCAACGCCAAAGCCATATATGTCTGCTATTTCTGAACAAAGGGGATCCCAGAGAAGAATTTACAACCAATTAAGCCATAATTGCACAAGCTGTTAGTAAATAATTTCAGTAAGAAACCAAAAGTTTGTGAAAAAATTTGTAAAAAAGTGAACGATTTTTTGTATTTAATCGCATTTGGCGGTGAAATAGTGGCATGAAATATACCAAAATGGGCCTAGATGAATACTTTGGGATGTCTACTAAAAAAAAATATATACATGTCAATGGATATTCAGAGATTCCTGAAAGATATCAGTGTTCTAATGTAACTAGCGCTAATTTTGAAAAATAATGGTTTGGAAATAGCAAAGTGCTACTTGTATTTATGGCCCTATAACTTACAAAAAAAGCAAAGAACATGTAAACATTGGGTATTTCTAAACTCAGAACAAAATTTAGAAACTATTTAGCATGGGTGTTTTTTGGTGGTTGTAGATGTGTAACAGATTTTGGGGGTCAAAGTTAGAAAAAGTGTGTTTTTTTCAATTTTTTCCTCATATTTTATAATTTTTTTTATAGTAAATTATAAGATATGATGAAAATAATGGTATCTTTAGAAAGTCCATTTAATGGCGAGAAAAACGGTATATAATATGTGTGGGTACAGTAAATGAGTAAGAGGAAAATTACAGCTAAACACAAACACAGCAGAAATGTAAAAATAGCCTTGGTCCCAAACGGACAGAAAATGGAAAAGTGCTGTGGTCATTAAGGGGTTAAGCAATATAAAATTGACACAACATTGTAACTTAAAGGGATACTAGTATACACCAATGTTCATATAACTGCATGTAAAACATTTTAAAAACGTTCTTAGAATCTCCCAGTTTAGCTCTGTTCATGAGGTTTGGCTGGAACACAGAGTGAAAGGGGCTGGGGAAATAATAAACGCAGACACTCCCCCCTATCCCCTTCCCTGCATATGAAAATACAGATTAGATAAACAGAAGCCAGCAGTAGACTGTAAACACATGTATACATCTGACACTGTGGGGGCTTGGCTAGGAGTCTGAAAATCAGCACAATGTTATTAAAAAATAAGCAAAACTACACATTTTTACAAAAACACTCCCAGTTGGGCTATATAAATGGATCATTTACAAAACATTCATGCAAACAAAAATCTAGTGTACAATGTCCCTTTAAAAATTGTGCAATTTATAAAAATTTGAACTCGCCCCCTTATCACAGCAGAGTTGTGAGATCATCTCTATTATAATCAGTGGAGCTACATCTATTAAACCTTCATGATTCAGAGAGATAGCATAATTTTAAGCAACTTTCTAATTTACTTTTGATATTACATTTGATTTGTTCTCTTCTATCTTTTGTTGAAGAGTAAACCTAGGTAAGCTCAGTTGCAGCAATGTATTACTAGGAGCTAATTGAACACATCTGGTGAGCTAATGAAAATATATATATTTGGGGCGAGATTACATATGCAGCGTCTCCCGCAAAATGCGGCGTTGGCTGTTTTTAGTCAGATATTGCTATCACATATACGGCATCGCATATAAATGTGGCGCGTATATTTCACCCATTGCCCTCTAATTTTACTCCCATAAACTAACATAGAACCGGTGTCGCAAGTCAGTATTACATATTCAGCGCAAGGACTTACGCGGTGAAAATGGAGATATTTTACTCCATTTTCCCCTAACCACACATAGGCAGGCGCAGCAAGCCTTGCGCTAAATATGTATGCACCGTAACTGCCTAGAAGTATTAACAAACACCTAACGCATGCGCAATATCTACCTGTCAACCACCATCCCCCGATCGCAATAACTAAATAAATGTATTAAACCCTAATTTGCCAACCCCCACATCGCAAAGTACCTTATAAAGTCATTAACCCCTAATCCGCCATCCCCCCACATCGCAATCTACCTAATAAAGTGATTAACCCCTAATCCGCCATTCACCCACAACGCAATCTACGTAATAAAGTGATTAACCCCTAATCTGCTATTTACCCACAATGCAAATAAGCTTATTAAAGTATTAGCCCCTAAACTGCCAATTCCCCACAAAGCCAACTACCTAATTAAACTATTAACCCCTAAACCACCAACCCACCACAACGCCAACTACCTAATTACACTATTAACCCCTAAACCGCCAACTCCCCACAACGCAAATAATTAATCTAATCGCTAAGCCCTCTAACCTAACACCCCCTAAATTAACCCCAATTACATAAAAAAAGACTACCTTACTAAAAAATTAATTAAAAAGTACAAAAAATAAAAAAATCTTAACTTAAAATTAAAATAAAATAATGTAATATTACAAAAATTAAAAAAAAAATCTAAAATTACAGAAAAAAATCATTCAATAGGATGAGAGGTATTGAAAACCTATTGGCTGTTTAAATCAGCCAATAGGATTTCAGTAGCTCTCATCCTATTGGCTGATTTGAAAATTTCAACCAATAGGAATGCAAGGTACCCCAATTTAAAACGGATACCTTGAATTCAATTTTCAGTGTGCCGGGATGATCTCATGAAGAGGATCCCCCACTCTGGATGTCTTTGCGGCCGCTGTTCCTGCTCTGCGCCGCCTTCGCTCTAGATGAAGAAAGAAGATGTCCCCGCTCTTGATGAAGATGGAATCGCCTGGAAGAAGACCTTTAAAGCCGGACTTCAGGAATGGTGAGTACCTATTTTGGAGTTAGAGTTAGGTATTTTTTGGGGTTTTTTTTTTTAGATTAGGGATTTTTTATTTTAACGGACAGCAAAATAGCTGATTGCCCTTTAAGGACAATGCCCATACAAATGCCCCTTTAGGGGCAATGGGTAGCTTAGGTTTTTTTTAGAGTTAGTTTTTTTCTATTTTTTATTTTGGGGGATTGGCTGGGTAGGGGGTTTACTTTTAGGGGGCACTTTGTAATTTTTAACAGTAAAAGAGCTGATCGCTTTAAGGTAATGCCCGACAAAAGGCCCTTTTAAGGGCTATTGGTAGTTTATTCTTAGATTAGGGGGTGTTTTTATTTTAGGGTGGCTTTTTTATTTTTATAGGGATATTAGATTAGGTTTAAAAAATGTATTTTGGATAATTTCATTTATTTTTTTCTGTAATTTTAGATTTTCTTATTTTTTGTAATATTAGATTTTTTAATTTTTATTTAATCTTAGGGTTTTTTTATGTAATGTTAGTTTTTTTTTATTTTAATTTTAAGTTAGGATTATTTTATTTTTGTACCTTTTTAATTATATTTATTAGTAAGGTAGTCTTTTTTATTTTATGTAATTGGGGTAAACTTAGGGGTGTTAGGTTAGGGGGCTTAGTGATTAGATTAATTATTTGTGTTGTGGGGGGGTGGCGGTTTAGGGGTTAATTAGGTAGATTGCGTTGTGGGTGGTTGGTGGCTTAGGGGTTAATACTTTCATTAGGTTATTTGCGTTGTGGGTGAATGGTGGATTAGTGGTCAATCACTTTATTAGGTAGTGGCGATGTGGGGGGATGACGGTTTACAGGTTAATGCACTTTATAATTAGTTGTGATGTGGGGGGATGGCGAATATAGGGGTTTTGACGTGTTGGATTTATTTTTGGGATGGCGATACATTTTTATGTTTTTTTCTTACAAGCCGGCAGATCATAAACTGCTGTAAGTCACTTGGACTCCAGAAATGTGTATTTCCGCACATTTCTGAACATTGGCAGTTTATCTGACTTACGGCAGTTTAGCATCTGACTGCGCCGTATATGTGATTCCCCCGATGTGCGAGGTGAACTTACAGGCGGCGTCGGTCACAGCAGTTGCGCTGAAGTCTACGCCGTATATGTAATCTCGCCCTTGGTCACCAATCACAAGCAAGCTAAGCTCCTAGCAGTGTATTATTGCTCCTGAGGCTACCTAGGTATGCTTTTCAACAACTGAAGCAAATTTGATAACAGAAGTAAATAGGAAAGTTGTTTAAAATTGTATTCTGTATCTGAATCATGAAAGTTTAATTTTGATTTTCCTGTCCCTTTAACTTATCACTTATCACTGCATTCAAAGATGCATAACAAAAATACGTTCCAAACCTTACTAAACAAACAAATAAAAACAAAAAATAGCTCCCTATATAAAAAAGACCATTATAACATATACACAACAGAAAACAAAGAAAAATAAAACCAGACAACCTCGTCAGTTTTGACATAGCAAGACACAACTGCAAGATGAGATACTGCGCTACGGAATTTGGCGGCGCTATACAAATAAATGATAATAATAATAATACTGCAGATATGAAAATATTTTACAGTTGTAATTATTTATTTTCCACTTCCGCGTTCCTAGTGGTTCTGATTTTCTGTGCAAGGTATAATGTATTGGGGCACATAACACAACTATATATGCTAGTGGAGGGAAAGCCCACTAGAGGGAATAGCTGAAACCCACCTTACTGGATTTCCAACATGACCTCATCTGAACAACGAGGCTCCTTTGCTGCTTAATGAGCATCCATAAATATAGCCCTATGGGTCACGATTCACTAAAGCTTCCAGAGGACTGTAAATTTAGAGTGCAGATTTATTATGTGTATATATATATATATACACACTAATGTAATAAGCACTCTCTGGGGTTAATAATAAAACTATTTTATTCAAAGAAAAAACAGAAATGCTTCGGAGCAATCAAGTGCTTATTCCTCGGATAACCCACAAAGTGGATACAACGGGGCCTATTTACAAAGCTCTGTATGGAGCTTGAAGGCCCGTGTTTCTGACGAGCCTTCAGGCTCGCCAGAAACACCAGTTATGAAGCAGAGGTCTAAAATAACCTGTCCGCCGGCTCTGACAGACATCGCGGCGGACAGACATCGTGGGAAATCAACCCGATCAAATACGATCGGGTTGATTGACACCCCCTGCTAGTGGCCGATTGGCCGCAAATCTGCAGGGGGCGGCGTTGCACAGGCAGTTTACAAGAGCTGCTGGTGCAATGCTGAATGCGGAGAGCGTATTGCTCTCCGCATTCAGCGATGTCTGTCGGACATGATCCGCTGATCAGATCATGTTGAACAGAGGGTTGATAAATCGGCCCCAACGTCTATGACTGCCCCTGTCTAGGACTTTAAAGAGAAGCAGTGCTGGATTGTGATCTTGTGTTGCTGTGCAAATGACTAGATAATTTTCAAAGAAAACGTGAGAAAGAACTTGATAACCCAACTCAGCAGGCACTTTGAAGCTTAAAGAGGTAGGAAAGACAAAATTAAATTTGGCATGATTTAGACAGAGAATATCATTCTAAGATACTTTTAAATTTATTTCTATTTTCAAATGTGCTTTGTTCTCTTGGTGTCCCTTGTTGAAAAAGAATACGCACATATCCTACACTAGTTGGAGCTAGCTGCTGATAGGTACCTGCACACATTTGCAATTTTAAATTATAAAGTATAAACATGTTTGCGGCCTTTTAGTGTCAAGTTAGTTCAATTGAAAACAAATGTATTTTTGGGCGACATATAAACACTCACCTTAGTTCCACAAAAGACCTTGCTGTCAGTGTATGCTGTGAGAACACTCTCTCCAGGGGCCTAGTTCCCACATTGTCCCTATGGGGGTATTAGTCCATTAAATCCAAGAGAAGAAAGAAGCTTCATTAGAGATTTTACTTCATTAAGCAAATATGATCACAGATACATCATTTAGGAGTAGACTATAAGAGCTTTGGTAACTTTCCAATGAACATTTGTTCTATATACTCCTGAATTTAAATTATTTTAATTGGTTAAGCACAAATGTATTATATTTAAAATATATAAAGGGACAGTAAAGTCCAAATTAAACTTTCGTGATTCCAATAGGGTACGTAATTTTAAACAACTTTCCAATTCACTTTTATCATCAAAATATTTTGTTCTCTTGGTATTCTTAGTTGAAAGCTAAACTTAGGTAGGCTCATATGCTAATTTCTAAGCCCTTGAAGGCAGCCTTTTATCTTAAACCAGTTGATCATTTTTCACAGCTAGAGGGTGTTAGTTCATGTGTGCCATATAGATAACATTGTGCTCACGGGCGTGGAGTTTAAAGTCAGCACTAATTGACTTAAATGCAAGCATGTCAAAAGATCTCAGATAAGAGACTGAAACAGCCAACATGCTTTCAAATTATAACCAACATGCTTTCAAATCTAAGAGGGATTTAGCCCTATTAATAATTATATTGTTTCTACACTTCTTCTTCATGCTACCCAATGTACAGCTATAACCATGTTCCCATATTCACCTTCATCCCACATTCACAAGCCAAGTCAATATAAATATATATATATAAATTAGAGCCAATGAACAAAGGCACTCACTCGTTTTGCAAAATAAAATTTAACTTTTAATGTTATCGACTAAAAGTTAAATTTTGTTTTGGAAAACCAGTGAGTGCCTTTGTTCATCGGCTCTAATTTGGATATTTTGGGAAGTTTGCATCCTGGGAGTTGTCTAAATATTGGATTATGGAGTGCCTAACCTATTGACTTTTCGTTAGATAGATAGATAGATAGATAGATAGATAGATAGATAGATAGATAGATAGATAGCTCAACTCCCAGTCCTACTGCCAGTTTCTGGAAGACACCTTCTTCAAGCAGTGGTACAGGAAGAAGTCTGCATCCTTCAAGAAAAACATGATTTTCATGCAGGACAATGCTCCATCACACGCGTCCAAGTACTCCACAGCGTGGCTGGCAAGAAAGGGTATAAAAGAAGAAAATCTAATGACATGGCCTCCTTGTTCACCTGATCTGAACCCCATTGAGAACCTGTGGTCCATCATAATCAAATGTGAGATTTACAAGGAGGGAAAACAGTACACCTCTCTGAACAGTGTCTGGGAGGCTGTGGTTGCTGCTGCACGCAATGTTGATGGTGAACAGATCAAAACACTGACAGAATCCTTGGATGGCAGGCTTTTGAATGTCCTTGCAAAGAAAGGTGGCCATATTGGTCACTGATTTGTTTTTGTTTTGTTTTTGAATGTCAGAAATGTATATTTGTGAATGTTGAGATGTTATATTGGTTTCACTGGTAAAAATAAATAATTGAAATGGGTATATATTTGTTTTTTGTTAAGTTGCCTAATAATTATGCACAGTAATAGTCACCTGCACACACAGATATCCCCCTAAAATAGCTATAACTAAAAACAAACTAAAAACTACTTCCAAAACTATTCAGCTTTGATATTAATGAGTTTTTTGGGTTCATTGAGAACATGGTTGTTGTTCAATAATAAAATTAATCCTCAAAAATACAACTTGCCTAATAATTCTGCACTCCCTGTAGTGCTCAAGACAAATGCATGCTCCTGAGCCTAACTATATATGGTCTTCAACAAAGTCTATCTATCTATCTATCTATGTATCTGTCTGTCTATCTATCTATCTATCGATCTATCTATCGATCTATCTGTATAATCTATGTATCTGTCTGTCTATCTATCTATGTATCTGTCTATCTATCTATCTATCTATCTATCTATCTATCTATCTATCTATCTATCTATCTATGTATCTGTCTGTCTATCTATCTATGTATCTGTCTGTCTATCTATCTATCTATCTATCTATCATTCAAATCATTATACAGAGCAGAATGTATATTATTACTATTGCAAATGACTTAACCTTCGTGAACCCACCAAAAAAAAAATTGCACCAGGGCCCCCTGTTGAGTAGGCCAATTACTGACTATGAGAGTATTAATTTGACTTTGATTAATGTGTGCTCTTTTATATGCATGATGATAAATGTATTTTCTATCCCTTTAAACCCCTTTATATGCTTGATGGCTTCTATCACATCATCACTGTCATCTAACCTATTTATTATGTCAGCACTACTGGGTGTTACCGATAAGGTAATGGTCATTTGCTGCTGCGTTACACCTTTATGCTTTAAATGCCACTTTACATTTGTCTCCCTCATATTTTCTTTCTACCTTTCCATACAATTTAGAATAATTTTAACATCCCTGTTTCAGGTTGCAACTGTTTCCTGTCACATGATTGGTTAGAGGACAGGGCCAATTACCAAGCATCAAAAACATTGGCCCCTCTGCTGGGTCAGAGTATTAAACAACATGGTACTGTTCCGTTTCCATCCAAGTGCTTTAGCTATACCATAGTCTAGGATAGCAGGAATACAGTTCACAGACCTACTGTACTTATTTATCTCATCTGATGATACTTTCAAACCTCTAAATGAATTCAAAAAATTAGAAAATAAATATAAACAACCGCTTGGTGATAGCACAAATGGTTACATGCATGGTGACATAAGCAAAGGCAATAAGGGAGCTTGATATTTTTAGTGATCCTAAACAGATATAATACTGGAATAAATATAAGCCATAAATATAAGGCAGTTATGATGTTTTCCCTTAAAGGGACTTTAAATTTAACACCCATGCTCAATATAAAAGTTTAAAGGGACTTGAAACGCAAATATTTTATTTCATGATTCAGATATAGCATATATTTTTAAATAACTTTCCAATTTACTTATATTATCAATTTTCCTTCACTCTCTTGCTATCCTTTATTGATAGAACAGCAATACACTACACATCAGTAAGCCAATGCCACCAATCAGTAGCTAGCTCTCAGCTCCTGAGCTTTTTAAAATAACATGCTCTATCTAAATTATGAAAGAAAAAATGTGGGTTTAATGTTTTTTTAAGTAAGGGAAAGAATACAACATAACAACATATATTATTTATTATGAAAAGTGTACTTGTTCCTTTTTTCTTTCAGAGAGACTGGAGTGTCTCTATGATAATTAAAAATGGTGAAATTTACCCTTGTCTGTAATAATCACTACAGTGATTGGTTAGCTCAGATCACATGCTTATTTACAGCTGTCTCTTACAGGCCAAAAACAAAAGAGACCGGGAACATATATGAAGGAAAAAAGATATCTCACAACAGCACTCTTAGTCCAATATTTTTACTAGGTAGACAGTAGTTTACAACCTCAATAAACTACCAACTGTGCACAATTTATACAACTTAGATGTGGAATAACGCATACAAGCAGGTATGTACAGTCAAATACCTGTCGATATCACATAATAACAGAAGAAGAAAAAAGAAAGTGGAAAATATAAAGGGAAAAAACACACATTAAATTACAGCGTGATATTGCAGCAAGTTCATAGTGAGCAGCACAAATTTGTAATACTTATCGTTGGCCAACGTAGCTGCTGTCCATGCAATGTAGGTGATAACCGGAAGCGGTTAACTGTGAGTATACCCGCTTATTTGTAATCCAAGATGTGTGGTTTCTCAAGCCTGTAGCTCGACCGCTTGTATAGTGTGAGATCCTGGTGATCCTGGAAGGAGCTTCTTAATACATGCTCACAGCCGAAGACCGGGTAAACCCAGTACACGCACGCCGTGTCGCAGACTAGTGTCGTGATCCTGACACTCTCTCCTTCTACACCCTCCTCACTTCCTGTTTGAGCGGAAACCGTAACACAAGTGAATCCTCCTGGAATGCTGCTTAAGCCGCTGTGTGTGTCCTTCTTAGAAGAGCTCAGAGTCAGACTGAGCATATGCCTATGTACGTTTCACCAGTAATTAGGCTTCATCTGGGTAACTGTATATAGAAGTATAGTAGTGTCCTCTTTTAAGGCCATACTTTGTGCTACCGCCTCCGGAAACAAGGCCGGTGAATATTGGCTCCAAATGTCAATATAATTACAATTGATATATTGTACCATTCCAACTCGTCTGTTACTATTATTGCAAATAATAATATATATTAAGCATCATAATAAATACTTAAACCATCCATACTAATCAGTATTTGTATTCATACTGTGAGCTTTTTAGATGTTGTGTACAGTGAACACCTGGCTCATTTACAGTGACAGTGACTGACCACTCAAAGTCCTTTTTTGGTTGCTGGATATTCTTAAACGGACATTTATTATGCCTTGGTAAAATTTTGCATTACATTAGCATAAGTAGTTTTTTTTAAAGAAAATGGCCAAAATTGTTCTCTTCATTAAGGCCATAGGGGGTAAGGGTTCCTAAATTGAAGATCCACTTACTTTCTCGTTGGAGCAATATTTTATCTATGTTGCCCCCCCCCCCCCCGAAATAAAGAAAAATGGACCGGGAACATGGATTCTACCAGGCTTTTCAAGAGAACTAAACCTGAATTTTCTCTTGATTTGCCAAACCTTTGCTAAACTTTACTAGTACATAAATTCAACCACACAATGCGACCAGACAACACCACTGACTTGAGGTTAATAAAGAAGTTGATAATGTTTATTGAAGAAATAAAACACAGTGTTATACAACAAGCTTAGCACACATGGGTAGGAGTTATTTCAGTACTTAGTCACTGATATATGCTATGAGTTTAATGTTCCTTTTAAGTAATTTATACATTTTCCTATAATCAATTTCAAAAGATGTTTAACTTGTCAATTTGTAGTCAAAACTATTATCTCAGATCAGCCCAGAGACACCATTAAAGGGATATGAACCCCAAATTATTTTTTCGTGATTCAGATAGAGCAGGCAATTTTAAGTAACTTTCTAATTTACTTCTCATCAATTTTTTTCGTTCTTTTGGTATCTTTGTTTGAAAATCAGGAATGTAAGCTTTAGGAGCAGGCCCATTTTTGGTTCAGCACCTGGGTAGCGAGTGCTGATTGGTGGCTAAATGTAATTGATTAATTTCCCTTTAAGTAGGTTCTATACTTATCCTCTTTGCTGTGGTCAGTCAGTGACAGATTTAAATAAACTCCCCTACTGATTAAGCAATCACTGCAGCATGTAGTTGGATGGGGTAATTTAAAGTTAATAGCTGTGATGGCTAACCTTGGCCCCCCCAGATGTTTTGAAACTACATTTCCCATGATACTTAGGCATCAAGTTGAGCATCATGGGAAATGTAGGTCTGGAACATCCGGGGTGCTAAGGTTAGCCTTCACTGATCTATAGCATACACTCAAGCTTTTCCATGTGCAAAAGAAACTATACAATTCCCAGGGTAAACTACTGTTAAAGCAGGTAAAATAATAAATATACATTGCATCATTTTATTTTTACTTAGCTTAATGAAACATTTCATGTAGGTTTTCCACTTTGTGTTTAATGTACCGTTAAACTTCACCCATTCCCCTGCTAGAATCTTCCTATTTACTGACATTAGCTTGCACATATAGAGCAGAAACCCTGTAATTCAATCTGCCTTCAATCTTGAAGCAATTAAATCCCTCTAATCTTCAGCCACAACGCAGGAGGTCCCCAGGGAACCCACTTTTTAAAGGCCTTCTCTGTATTTCTCCTCTGTCTTTTGATTGAGTAGAAGAGTTTTTGCCCTGTCACATCTAAGTCATCTGAATAAACATTGCGTAGTGCCCTATCAAGGGATCTTCATTAACTCCTTATTTTACTGTTAATTACCTGCATGAAAGTGCCTCAGCCTGATAGGCGAAGTGTGACCTTGAGCTGAGTGGTTAATGGGATGCAAATGACACTTAATTGGGGCATGCAGCACTAAGCTCAGCACCTGGCCAAGCACTTTTTCCAACATTTATTGAAGTGCATTTTAATTTAATAAGAAGCACAGTGGAAAATAACCATCATGGCTGGTTTATTTATTTTAGATGTGATATAATTGTTTTTTTTTATGAATTAACATGGAGCTGTAATCAAAAAGATTTTTGTCAGGACAGTTACTTTTAGAAAAGTCTGCTATTTAGAAAAATATAGTACCATAGTTTTAGTATTGAATTTCTTGCAATGATTGACAGCCTTGGATACAAGTAGTATAAACACTGTCATTTACAAGAAAGCTACGTGAAATTTGCTGTAGCTAAATTACCAATGATAGTGTTATCATTATGGAGGGTGAAATAGTCTTGTATTTTTTTTATTAAGGAGTTTTTTTTGTGGGTGGTCTTATCCATTAACAATGTAGATATGTCTAATGTTTTGTTTGAATGTGTCTGAGACTGTGCAAAGTGCTCAGCAGCGAATTGGGATGTAAGGCAAATTGAACACAACTACGTTGATGACAAAGACAGTTATTGTACATAATAAATTGTTTGCAAACATCAATATAAAATCTGATAAGCCATTATGGCGTTTTATTCCGTCCTAACCGCGCTGGGCTTTAGCGCTGTTAGGACGAAATAAAACGTCCTAGCCGTTTGGCTGTCCTAAAGCAACAGCGCTTCCAGGATCTGATCGCGGTCTGGAGGGCATCCTCAGCATCATAGGGACGTCCCCTGATCTGATCCCATAACTGAAATCTTGCGATCGCGTACACAATCTGCTACTGAGCCAATCCTAGAGTTTAAAGGGACATGAAACCCCCAAAAATTATTTCTTGATTCAGACAGAGCATACAATGTTTTAAAAAAGTTTCCAATTGACTTCAAATTGGCTTTGTTCTCATAGTATTCTTGTTGATGAGATCTCTACATATGTAGCGTGCACATTTCTGGAACACTACATGGCAAGAAATAGTTCTCCATTTAGTTCTTTTGCTAATAACATTCTTGCAGAACTGCTGCCATATAGTGCAGCAAACATGTGCACGCTCCTGAACTTAAGTTCCTGATTTTCAACAAAGGATAAAAAGAAAACAAAGTAAAATTGATAATAGATATAAACTGGAAAGTGGTTTCAAATTGAAAGCTCTGTCTGATTCATGAAAGAAAAATGTTGGGTTTTATGTCCCTTTAAAGGGATAGTCTAGTCAAAATTAAACTTTCATGATTCAGATAGGGTATGCAATTTTAAACAACTTTCCAATTTACTTTATCATCAAATTTGCTTTGTTCTTTTGGTATTCTTTGTTGAAAGCTAAACCTAGGTAGGCTCATATGCTAATTTCTAAGCTCTCGAAGGCCGCCTCTTATTTCAGGGCATTTTGACAGTTTTCACAACTAGAGGGCATAAGTTCATGTGTGCCATATAAGTAACATTGTGCTCATGCACGTGGAGTTACCTAGGAGTCAGAACTGATTGGCTAGAATGCAAGTCTGACAAAAGAAATAAAATAAGGGGGCAGTTTGCAGAGACTTAGATACAAGATAATCACAGAGGTAAAAGGTATATTAATATAACTGTGTTAGTTATGCAAAACTGGGGAATGGTAAATAAAGGGATTAATTATCTTTTTAAACAATAAATATTCTGGAGTAGACTGTCCCTTTAAGTATAATTGAATTTCTCTATCTGGAAATTTAAGAATATCTATAATGTACAGGAGACTGCAGGTTCCAGTGGATGCAAAGATCCAAAGCACTAAGCAAAACAAAGCAAAAATGAATGGAATCTACCAAAAAGTGGCAAAAAATATACCATTCTGGACAAAAAAAGAAGAAGGTATTGCATTTATTTATGTGTTTACAGACTAGAATGCCAGACTCAAATGCATACAAAGTCATTTTTTAATTCATTGCATCTAAAAGAATGCATTTTACATATTGCAATAAAACAGCAGGAGTCCAGCTTATCAGCCAGTAAGAATTCAGTCCTTAAGGCCCAGTTGCACTTTCGGTTCAAAATAAAAGTAAATAACTTTAACATATCCTTTTTAATGAAATATATATTTGAACATGTTTAACTAGTGGTCTGTCCGGTTAGGCTAAATCCAGAATCAGACCCAAATGCTAGAATGAATTTAAGCAACAGACTAGCACACTGAGTATAAACCAGGACCTGACCCCACGACAGCTTCAGAGGAAATATAGTACACCAACATAAGTAAGTGAAGGTTTACTCACAGGTTTCAAGGATTTGGGTACAAGGAAGCTTGATAACAGACAAAGTGGAGTCAGGAAAAAGCGTAGTCAGACGGGCAATATTTGGCAACTAGAGTTCAGGCTGTAAAAGGGTAAACCAGTAGCGTAGTTTGGCAAAAAGAGTTAGGCAACGTGATTTCAGGCAGGTAAGGGTTAACCAGAAGCATAGTCAGGCAAGCAAAGTTTGGCAACATGATATCAGACAGGCAAAAGTTCGTTAACAGGTAATTCAGAAAATCCAGCAAAGATTACTCACGAGTAGCCACAGCAAGGTAAAACAAACTGGCACCAGAGGATAGAGACGCCGGAATAAGAACCCAGCCTGACGTCAGCAGAGTGGGAGGGCCACAGTGAGCGTAAGACGTTGCTAGGCAACACAGCGCAGCAGACAGAAGCAGCATTGCTGAGCAAGAAGAGCGTGATATGGTCTTTTTGTCTCTTTTCATTTACAGCGGGACATTATTTAATTTTTCAACATTGCAATGATAATATGCCTGAGGAAACCGCTGCTAATATCGAGAAACGCGTTGCATAAGATAGGGGGTATATTGCATATGCCCTCTTGATCCCCTGCTTGTAATTGTTTTTAATTGTTTTTATTAAACAAGTAATTTTTATCACAAGCATTGTGGGAGCACCTTATTGAGTGGAATATCCACTTCCACATTGGATTGAAACACCTGGAGTTACCTCTTAGCTTAGAAGGTTGGACCACATTTACACCAGCTGCTGCACACCTGGACCCGAGAGAGGGTTAGCTGGTACACCCTGAGTTACCAGCCTGTTCCTTCCTACTAGTACATAAGTGTACTCATATTAAATGTGAGTACCAATTCGGATTGAATGTCTATATATCTAACTCCGTGGCTGGACTGTTAGCCGACGAACATTTGGCAGACGGACAATAATCCGACAGACAAGTGGCTATCAGATAACAGTCCGGCCCCAAGACAGATAAATTTATAGATAGATTAGATAGATATATAGATTTGATAGATTCAATAGATAGATAGATTAGATAGATAGATAATTTCCCAGACAGAGAATTACAAGACGTGCAGGCAGAGACCCATGGTTAGGTTCCAAGAGGTGGTTGCGGCGCCCGAGGCTCTGATTAGAACAGAGCACTCTGGAGCGTATCTGCCCTCGGCCGAACTAGGAACATGCTTCAGCATTCTGTCCATCTGCATTTTGTCAGAGCACCATCTAACTCAGAATATTCTGATGCACACATGAGGCGCCCCTCTGTTTTGTGTTTGCTTCTTAGTTTAAAGACTTTATTGATGTCTTAGAATAGATTAACATATCAACAGAATGTACATATTTTCTTAATAGATAACCACCTTGATTTCTGTAATAGTTTTTTTAAATTTATTAACTGCCACACCACTTTTCATTTTTAGAGGAGCCAGTTCAGATTTCTTACTAAAGTAGATAAGGTTTTGTAACCAAACCTGCATTGTTTTGAATTTCTTTCCCTAATAGCCTCAGAGAAGGCCAGTTATAGAAATATAGATTTTGATGGTAGATAAGAACCATAGGCCCATCAATTCATACATATATACACATGTATACACATATACAGTATACATAAGTATATATATTTTGAAACCCTTTCCACTCAAATACCGTAGAGCATGAAAAATTATTTTTATTAAATTTTAATATTTTATTCTGTGTTTTAATGTGTATTTACTGTACATATTTTACATTACAATGTTCTTTACACAGGGGACAATGTTCTTTGTATTTTTAAATAGATATTCTTATATATTGAATTGACCCAACCAAAAGCAGTTAGGTATAGGAGCACTTGCACCGGGTTAAATGTTAAGTGACTCCAGGGGTCAAGTCCTACAAAAAAAGTGTGGGAACTCACCAAGACTTCCACCCCCTCACAATTATTATTGTTTATATGTGTATATATATATATATATATATATATATATATATATATATATATATATATATATATATATATATATATACATACATACATACATACATACACACACACACACTGTATTTATATGTATATGTACACTTTGACAACTTAAATCCATTGAAGGGTTGAATGGTTGCCTTTGGGCTGGAGAATCCTCCTCTGTCACACCCACTTAAAGGGGCAGTATACACCAATTTTCATTTAACTGCATGTAATAGACACTACTATAAAGAATAATATGCACAGATATTGATATAAAAATCTAGAAGAAAACCTTTTAAAAACGTACTTAGAAGCTCCCAATTTAGCACTGTTGAAAATATTAGCCTGGTACACCCACTGAAAATGTCTGAGAACATAAATTCCCCCTCACCCTTTCCCTGCATATGAAAAGACCCTTTATACAAACAGAAGCAGTCTGAAGTATGTATACATCAGTATACATCTAAAACTTTGGGGCTTGGTTAGGAGTATGAAAATTAGCACAATGTTATTTAAAAATAAGAAAAACTATACATTTTTACAAAAACACACCCATATGGGCTATGTAAATGGATCATCTACAAAACATTTATGCAAAGAAAAATCTAGTGTATAATGTCCCTTTAAGGTGCAATAGTCCTATTTCTGCTGAGGGGAGCTAAATAACCCCAGAGCATACCACACAGAAATGTAAGCACCAGGTGATCATACAGTAGGACCGCTGACAGGCTTACATTTAGTGTATTGTAAGAAGTGGTACTGCCCATTACTAGAGGATCTCACTATCCCTCTAACCAGACTGTGCTCCAGCTCCTCACACCAGCAGCACCAGCAATGTATTCTGAATTGTTTTTGTTCTTTGTCCAGAGGGATTTTTAGTTCCTCCTGCAAAAAAAGTGCAGGAACTCCGTTCCCATGCATTCCCGCCAGACTTGACCCCTGAGTGACTCAGCATTTTCAAGACACTGTTAAGTGTTTGCTTATTGCTTTTTCTCCTCTCCAATCCTCCCAATTGGTGGCAATTGGCAAAGCTTCATTTTTGTCCTCACTGGAGTTGGAAGAAACAGTATATGAATCTAGAATGGTAAACACACAGAAGTGCCACACACAAAGGATCTGAGTGCAGTATGTCAGCTAATACATATGATACTTTAATTAAACAGCTGAGCCAAAAAAACACTCACAATGGAAAATGCTTTTTAAGTAGAGGCAGACTTATTCAGCCCAAGTTCATTAAAGGTACCTTCACAATGTGGATCCTCCCTGAGTTAGGTTCATCAGGCGACAGTGTTCTCCTCCCTTGACCATCCTGCTAATCCATGCAAATACGTTCCCGGGGTTCCGGAGGTAAATGTAATGAGCCCTACTTGTTTGGGATCCACTCACTCAGCCCTTCACTTGTTTTCAACATCAATATAATTAATCAGTGGCAGCTTGTTCCGAATGAGCTACTTTAAAGGGGGTTTTCATTGTGAGTGTGTTTTCTGATGTTTAATTAAAGTATTATATATATTAGCTTACATACTGCAGTCAGATCTTTTATATTCCTATGTATATCTGTATATCTATACATATATATATATATATATATATATATATATATATATATATATAATTAATATAATTCATGTCTGATTTAGCACACTTGGTAAAACACGTCTGTGTTTTTTTAATGAGCGCTATCAATTGAAGTCTATGGGGAGAAGGAGTTAGCAAGGTCGCGCTATCCAAAGTCATCAAGTTTGCACGCTTCAGCTTTTGAACTTGCAATACACGCACTAACCCGTGCACTTTAAACATTTTCTTCTGGCACTGATTGCACGCAAGCGAATGAGCTAACTAGTGCACCACTTGTAATCTGTCCGTTAGTCAGCAGTATCAAAGGATAAAGTTCTGCAGATTTCACATGAGCATAATGATAACCAGTTGATGGATCCCATATGAGATTTATATATATTATAAAACACTGCTCTTGTGGACCAAACTGGCCCAATTATATAGCAGCTCCTGAACTAAGGTATATGCCTATTAAATACAATACAATTGCAGAATACACAAATGCGCAACAAAAAGACATTGCAATAATATTTGCTCTGAATATCAAGTTATCAGCAAATTTCAAATATTGCTTCCACTTCCCTCCACACTGTATTATGTGACAGCCATCATCCAATTACAGACTCATATACATATCCACTGTGAATTTTAGCACATGCTCAGTAGAAGCTGGTGTCCAAGAAAGTTTCCATATAAAAAGACAAATTGAGAATGGAAGTAATCTGGAATATTGTTTAAAAATGCATGCTCTATCCGAATCATGAAAGTTACATTTTTGACTATTGCCACTTACGTGTTTGCTTCTCAAATTTGATGAAATCGTATTATTTGTATTACTGATGCATGTAAAACCTATATATATAATTAAAACAAATAAATTACTAGCTTGCAAATTCAGGTCAGCTGGTACCTGCTTCAGGGTGCTATGTTTCGGGGGGCTATGGTAATTAATGGTGTGCTTCTTGATGAACCCAACTACTTCTAGGGATAGATGCAAACAATATCCGAAGCTTATGCAGTTGTCTCCTCTGTCTTTAGGCTATAACACATGCTAAGGCTGCAGGCAAATAGAGAACATTAATACACATTATGAATATAAAATGTGCAGTCTGACCCTACCAGAGCGCATCTCTGCTTAATTCAGCAAAAGTAAGATCTGATTGAATGAATAAATATAACCATTATTTTTCTTTGCATGGATAGAAGTGCAGCCCGCAGGTCAAAAGATAATCCTTAATTTTTTTCAGCATAATATATTTGTAAGTGTAAACATGCCCTTGTCTAAACTAGCTGTTTAAAATCAACAGTAAATTGCAAGGTGATTTTAATATGGTGATGGTGAAAAAGAGGGGCAGCCGTTGAAGCCGTGTGGGCATTGGCAGCAATGGTTCTACCAGGGTACAGTAGACCCTGAATCATTGCTGTAGCACTTCCAGTTCCCAAAGGAGCCATTTCTTCTTTACATATCTTTTGCTGAAACTAGAGAAACGTGAATGGGAAAAAATTGTATTTACATAAGAAATAAATTATAGAAAATGACAATCCTGACCAGTGCCACTATTCATGCAATTTTAATGACTAGAACCTCTGGGCATTAGATAGAAATTGGATGTCCCAAAATTATATTTATATATATATATATATATATATATATATATATATATATATATATATATATATATATATATATATATATATATATATATATATATATATATACAGTGTAGCTGATGCCTGTCATGCTTGGAATAAATAACAATTTAAAATAATATTATATATATATATATATACACACATATATACAGGCGTACCTCTGAGATATTGCAGATTTGGTTCCAGACCACAACAATAAAGCGAATATAGCAATAAAGTGAGTCATACTAATTTTTGTTTCACATCAACTAAGGGGCCTAGCCCAAATCTGCCAAAATAACCCCAGACCATTATGACTCCTCCACCAAACTTTACAGTAGGCACAATGCATTCCAGTGGGTAGTGTTCCCCTTGCATCCAAGAATCCCATGTTCTTCCACCAGACTGCCAGATAGTGAAGCGTGATTCATCACTCCAGATTATGTTTCTTCTGCTCCAGAGACCAGCGGCGACATGCTTTACAACACTCTAGTCGATGCTTGACATTGACATTGAGTTCATGTGAGGCTTGTGTACAGCTGCTCGGCCATAGAAACCCATGTCATGAAGCTCCCGACACACAGTTCTTCTGCTGATGTTGCTTCCAGAGGCAGTTTGGAACTGTGTAGTTAGTGGTTCAACAGATGATGGCTATGTTACAGCACACAGGGCACCGCTCTGTATGTTTGCGTAGTCTACCATTTTGTGGCTGGGCTGTTTTTGCTCTTTGACACTTCCACTTCACAATAATATAATCTAAAGTTGACCAGGGCAAATCTAGTAGGCCAAAAATTACACTATTTAAGTTACTGAGTTCCTCAGGACGACCCATTGTAATGACAATGTTTCTTTATGAAGATTTTCTGACTATGTGCTAGATTACATACATTTTATGTTTACAATGGGTGTGGCTGAAAGACCTGAACTGAAAAATTAGTAGGAATGTCCATATACTTTTGGCCATTTAATGCCCTTTTAATTAGTGTCTATGTTAACCACACAAAACATATACAATAACATAAAATCTATTGATTGAACATCCAAAAAACACAGAGTTATAGAATCAATTTCTAATGGGAAATAGAATAACCTATGGGCTGTATTGTACTCAGCACAGCATAATATGAATATGACGGCTATTGTTTCTATCTGTCTTACTGGATCGTTGTTGGGGTGAGAGACCCTCTCCTCATCAGACCGTTAACCAATTGATATAAAAACTACATACCTTGAAGTGCCAATAGGCCAAAAAGCCTTCTGGGTACAAGTTTAGGAGTAGTAGTAAAATGTGTATATATCTGTTTGAGCTATTAAATGTTTTCTGAGATTTAAGCTAGGCCTCATATCCATTACTTAATGTTGCTATCATAACTAGGAATTGCTCACATATACATAATGCCTTGTTATCTGTGTAGACATGCTTTGTAAGCAATTGTTACTTCTCTGTTCTTGTGGTTGTTATGTATTTCGCTAAGTCCCATGTTCTGACATCATTACATTGTGCTGATTATACATAATGTTATGGTATAGCCCATATATGGGCTTTGTTCATTCCCATATTGTTCCTGTTGTATTTTCCTATAAGTATAAGCATCGCACACATAATAAACAGAGAATTGCTGAGAAACACCATTGTGTCTGCGTCCATTGTTTCTTAGTGATCCTCCCAAGGCCTTGCTGAAGGAAGGTGTGCCAACCACTCCTAAGTCAGGGACTCCAGTTCAGTGGTCTTCCCCTTCAGATGGTGGCAGCCGGTGGGATGGGATACATGACCCCGTGAGGTAAGTTGAACGGTGTTGTTATTTTACATACATAATCCCTTCACTTATTCAGGATCCCATCTTACTTAAATTAGGGGACATAATTTGGTATTAAATCTAAGGTAGATTTGGTCTTTTGGTAAGACCCCTCACTTATAGTCTAAGGTAGACTTGGTCTTTTGGTAAGACCCGTTTTAAGGATAAAGTTTCTTGGGTAGAAACATAGGAAAATATTGAGTACTGACTGGGAGACTGGTAACCGGAACTCAGGTGTCTTTGTGTGAATGTGGTGTGTCATTTTTATATGTTCACTAATTTGTCTAGTTGATGTATTGCTTATATGTTTATCTCTTATATTGTATACTTAACATTTACTGTTTATTTTTCATAAAGTTGATTTATGTATTAATCTGTTTATACGTAATGTATAGAATAGAGTTATAAATCTTCTGTGACGTTTCAAGACGCACCGAGTAAAATCGAAAGCCAGTGGTTACCAAACGGAAGATAGATTAGACGTTATAAAAAATTTACCATTTTGCACAATTAAGCATTCAGCCCAATATCTGGTTACGGGATTTTGTCGAAACCTTCACGGTTCAGTACAGCCGGGCCAAGATAGTTCATTTTTTTGCAAAAGGATAGATAACTGAATTGATTGTTTATATTGTGTTGTTATGAATGTTGTTGATATTGTGTATTTACGTATAAGATAAGTGTTACATATAACATAAGTTAGGAGTTGAGAATGGGCATGTCCCAGTCTAAACACTTTCCATCACCTAGACCAGGGGAGACTTGTAAAGATTATGAGGGAAGGGTGTTGCCCGAGGGATACACATACGTTATCCCCTGGGTAGACAACATAGCGGGATGGACGGAGGCCATGAGAAGATCCGATCCATTCCCTAGAGACGGGGATAATGATAAATTTCATATGAATATGGTAAAAGGGTTGTGTCTAGGTGATGAAGAGGCATTTCCTTGGTATAAGGGTGATCCCGGCTGGGATATGGAATATATGAAAAAGGGTGGTGAAAATTGGTTAACAGTTGCCCCACATTGGCAGTATACTGATATAAAAGGGAGGAAAAGGGGAACAAGGATAAGCAAAGGCAAGTAGTGTATTTAAGACCCACAGCTCCACCTCAGGTACAGCCTCCCTTGCCATCATATAAAAAATTCTATCCTAGTTTACCACCCCCGATAGATGAAGAACTACAAACTATTGCGGTAGCGTTCCTTCTGTTGAGGCAGAATGATCCAGATAACTCCTCTGTTTCTTCTACACTGACTTCCCCTGGTTCCACTGACCACCTTCCTCCACCACCCATATTCATTCACGCTCTCCCATCCCTCCCACCCCTTCACACTCTATCACCCATGCCATTAACGAGAGGGCAAAAAGAGGGTTTTAGAAAATTCGATAAAATCCAGCAAAAAAAACAGGGAAAAGGGATTAAAATAGAAAGGGAAGACGATGAGGTACCTTGTCAAATGTCTTTTCTGACAGTAGGTGATCAACTCATAATTAAACCTTTAACACCTAGTGAGTTGCTCGAAATTACTAAGGGAGCACCTAACCCCCGACAGCACCCATCCACATGCATTCAATATTTATTGCACATGTTAGAAGGACAAAACATGACACAAACATATATACGTATTATCATTTACGCTTTATTAGATCATGACACTGAATCAGGGTGGGATTGGGATAAAGTTAAAACCATTAGTGAAATCGATAAAAATACAACAACAGATTATTCATTAACCCCTTAATGACCACAGCACTTTTCCATTTTCTGTCCGTTTGGGACCAAGGCTATTTTTACATTTTTGCGGTGTTTGTGTTTAGCTGTAATTTTCTTCTTACTCATTTACTGTACCCACACATATTATATACCGTTTTTCTCGCCACTAAATGGACTTTCTAAAGATACCATTATTTTCATCATATCTTATAATTTACTATAAAAAAAAATATAAAATATGAGGAAAAATTGAAAAAAACACACTTTTTCTAACTTTGACCCCCAAAATCTGTTACATATCTACAACCACCAAAAAACACCCATGCTAAATAGTTTCAAAATTTTGTCCTGAGTTTAGAAATACCCAATGTTTACATGTTCTTTGCTTTTTGTGCAAGTTATAGGGCCATAAATACAAGTAGCACTTTGCTATTTCCAAACCACTTTTTTCCAAAATTAGCGCTAGTTACATTAGAACACTAATATCTTTCAGGAATCCCTGAATATCCCTTGACATGTATATATTTTTTTTTAGTAGACATCCCAAAGTATTGATCTAGGACAATTTTGGTATATTTCATACCACCATTTCACCGCCAAATGCGATCAAATACAAAAAATCGTTCACTTTTTCACAAATTTTTTCACAAACTTTTGGTTTCTCACTGAAATTATTTACAAACAACTTGTGCAATTATGGCATACATGGTTGTAAATTCTTCTCTGGGATCCCCTTTGTTCAGAAATAGCAGACATATATGGCTTTGGCGTTGCTTTTTGGTAATTAGAAGGCCGCTAAATGCCACTGCGCACCACAAGTGTATTATGCCCAGCAGTTAAGGGGTTAATTAGGGAGCTTTTAGGGAGCTTGTAGGGTTAATTTTAGCTTTAGTGTAGTATAGTAGACAACCCCAAGTATTGATCTAGGCACATTTTGGTATATTTCATGCCACCATTTCACCGCCAAATGCGATCAAATTGAAAAAAAAGTTAAATTTTTCACAATTTTAGGTTTCTCACTGAAATAATTTACAAACAGCTTGTGCAATTATGGCACAAATGGTTGTAAATACTTGTCTGGGATCCCCTTTGTTCAGAAATAGCAGACATATATGACTTTGGCGTTGCTTTCTGGTAATTAGAAGGCCGCTAAATCCTGCTGCGCCTCACACGTGTATTATGGCTAGCAGTGAAGGGGTTAATTAGGGAGTTTGTAGGGAGCTTGCAGGGTTAATTTTAGCTTTAGTGTAGAGATCAGCCTCCCACCTGACACATCCCACCCCCTGATCCCTCCCAAACAGCTCCCTTCCCTCCCCCACCCCACAATTGTCCCCGCCATCTTAAGTACTGGCAGAAAGTCTGCCAGTACTAAAATAAAAGGGTTTTTTAAAAAAAATAAAAAAATTTTTTTAGCATATTTACATATGCTAGGGTGTAGGATCCCCCCCTTAGCCCCCAACCTCCCTGATCCCCCCCAAAACCGCTCTCTAACCCTCCCCTCTGCCTCATTGGGGGCCATCTTGGATACTGGCAGCTGTCTGCCAGTACCCAGTTTGCAAAAAAAAGTGCTTTTTTTATTTTTTTGGGGCTTTTTTCTGTAGTGTAGCTTCCCCCCCCCACACAGACAATCCCCCACCACCTTGCTGATCTTTTTTTTTTTTCCAGATTTCGATATTTATACATTTTTTATTAAATCATTTTCTGTAGTGTAGCGGTTCCCACCCGCTCCCTCCCCGTGCACGCGCCCGCCCCCGCCCTCCCGTGCACGCGCGCGCGTCCGTGCGCGCCCCTGCTCGTCCCCGCCCACGATCCCGCCCCCCCTGCACATAACCAGGGCCATCGATGGCCGCCACCCGCCTCCCGGTCCGGCTCCCACCCACCAACGCAGGTAGCCACCGATCTCCGGTGCAGAGAGGGCCACAGAGTGGCTCTCTCTGCACCGGATGGCTACCAAAGGTTATTGCAGGATGCCTCCATATCGAGGCATCACTGCAATAACCGGAAAGCAGCTGGAAGCGAGCAGGATCGCTTCCAGCTGCTTTCCAAACCGAGGACGTGCAGGGTACGTTCTCAGGCATTAACTGCCTTTTTTTTGAGGACGTACCCTGCACGTCCTCGGTCGTTAAGGGGTTAAATAATCCCAATATGAGGGCAGCTATGTGGGAGGAATTATTTGTGGAAATGCATAGAGTATGGAAAGATAAGCAAAGTATGTCAATTGCATTAACTTGCAAACAAAATCAGAAGGAAACAGTGGTTGAATTTGTTAAACGATTTTATAAATGTTGGAAGACGGAGGCTGGAATGGAGTCAGATAATGCAATGGGCTCTTTAAAGGTCCAGACTTGCATAGGTAATATGCAGCCTCAATTTTCATTGTTGGTGAAACAGCTTGTCTCTGAATGGCCGGAGTTAAAACCTGGTGATTTCTTGAAAAGAATTCATGAAAATGAGGGGGCAGGTTATTTGGACATCAAGAAACTAGAGGTAAAAAATCTTGCTTTTTATCAAAAGCTGGGTTTGCAGCACTGTGGCCCATTCCAGGCTAGAGGGCGAGATCATACAGGGAGTAATAGGATGTATGTCAGAAGGAGAGGTAGAGGAAGAGGACGTGGAAGGGGAAATCAAAATTCCAATAGGACACAGTGTTTTAATTGTTGGGAACAGGGTCACTGGAAGAATGAATGCCCAAACCCCCCTGTTAATTCTGGCCCACCTTACAACCCCAGATAGTATAACCGACAACCTTACATACCCTCTGCATCCACGGACCCCCCCCAAAAAACATAACATACAATGGCCATAGGGCTGCCCAGAAGGTAGCACTCCAATTTTTTAAGTAGTGTCAACAACTTATCGCAAGCAACCATATTTGGTTCTAGAGGTAGAGCCCATATATGGGCTGTGTTCATTTCCATATTGTTCCTGTTATATTTTCCTATTAGTATAAGCATCGCACACATAATAAACAGAGAATTGCTGAGAAACACCATTGTGTCTGCATCCATTGTTTCTTAGTGATCCTCCCAAGGCCTTGCTGAAGGAAGGTGTGCCAGCCACTCCTAAGTCAGGGACTCCAGTTCAGTGGTCTTCCCCTTCAATAGCGAAATAATTGAGCTTCTGAACTCACATTATAACAATTATTCCATCCAAACAATAGTGAAGCCCTTTTGTTGGGCATAGCAATCACTGAAGAAACTCTACAAAACTTCTAAAACAAATCACTTACTGTATTAATGATTTTTCTATCTTTTTTCCCTTCTCTTTTTGCTTCCATTATCCAGGAAAGAGATCCATATACCCATATATTTAATTACAGACATTATGAGCTCATTTGGGGATTTTGGTTACTTCATCTCGTGTAGGGCATGGATCTCAACATTTTCAGGCAGACTTAAATCCTTTCTAATTAATGACTAACAAGTTTTATTTTATTTTACTTTTATAATTAAAAAGAACTACACCATAACTGTAGATACATAAATTCATGCACACTTGCTAATCTCCCAGCTGTTATTAACATTTTTGCTGCTGGACGGTATATTTTGTCTTGTAGTAAACATTATTAAAGGGATGTGAAACACTTTGAGATTGTAATATAAAATTTTAATTCATGCATAATAAAAAAAAAGAGTGGCAATATAATTGTATTATTTATATTCCTCCTTTTCCTGTACTTTAAGTCTGAAAATGGTAAATTTTCTGATTTTGAGAATTGCAAGTGCACATTGCAGACTTCACTGCTACATATTTGACCCTAATTGGCCTCAGCAGAATTGATAAGATAAGATACTGAATATATAATACAAGTTTGAGTAACAAAATTGCAATGGTAAGTCTTGTCTACTCTAGAAAGTCTACATTGGTAAGACTAGATTGGTCTCTGAAATAAGGAAAGTAGCAACTGGAGTTAAACTATTAAATAGCAAATTTATAGTGTGTAATGTACATTTGTTTCAACAACAATGAAAATGATCTGTCATGGGCATTTTCCGAGAATGGGGTTACAAAATCTGAAAATATGTCCCTATAACATTGATGATGGTATAGACTAAGATATATATATATATATATATATATATATATATATATACATACACATATTAACATAAATATATATGTATATAAGCATATACATATATATATATTTACTGGGAACACACAGTTCCCATTGACCGCAATGTAAAGGGACTTTATCCCACTCCCACCAATTTTAACCCCAAAATACTGCCTAGTGCAGTAAGTTTATTAAAAAATAAAGATGCTGCCATCTTTATTTTTTAATAAACTACACTAGACAGTATTTTAGGGGCATTTGGGGCAGTTTTACAAAATTAACCAGAGATCTGATCTCTGATTAATTTTATAAGCGCTAATTGCTGCTGCGATCCTGCTGTAGCAATAACCAGCCACTTGTAATGGCTGATTAATTATTGCAATTATTTAGCACTCCACTTGTAATCTAGCCAAATGTAATAACAATTTTCAGTTCTATGTTACATGAAAAGGGGAACAATAAATAATGAAAATATATTGAAAATTTGTTTCATTATACATAACTAAATATGTCTAATGGTATTTCCTTTCCCCTTTAATAGAAATCATTACAATATATACATAATTCTTAATTTTAGAAATAATTTTACCTTTTTTTTTTTCTTTTCAACTTCATTTGTGCAGGGTCTATTTCTTCCTGTGGTCTCTACTGGAAGGCAAAGGAGGAGCTTTCTCATTGAAGTGGTTGCTAGGCGACACCTGCATACGCTTAAAGGGACATAATACTCATATGCAAAATCACTTGGAACTAATGCAGTATAACTGTAAAAAGCTGACAGGAAAATATCACCTGAGCATCTCTATGTAAGAAAGGAAGATATTTTACCTCACAATTTCCTCATCTCAGCAGAGTAAGTTCTGTGTAAAAAGGTATAATTCAGCTGCTGTCCAGCTGCAGGTAAAAAAAAAATTAAAAAAATGAAGAAATGAACAGCAGCCAATCAGCATCAGCAGTGCTGAAGTCATGAACTCTTTTACTGTGATCTCATGAGATTTCACTTAACTCTCATGAAATTTTATAGTAAACTTCCTTTAACTGAATAGTGAAATAGTGTACATGAAAGCTCACTCCCTTAGCTGTCTCGGGAGAGGCATACTGATTTGCTGCTTAGAAGTCCTTTACAATGGGATGTGGCTACTGAGGAACTTTTGAGGTAAAATATCTTCCTTTTTTACATAGAGTTGTTCAGGTGATATTTTCTAGTCAGCTTTTTACAGCTATGCTGCATCACTTTCAAGTGTTTCAACATTTGGGTATTATGGCCCTTTAAGTCAGTTTCTTGCCCATGCTCAGTAGAGGACTTTTGCTGCACAAATCATGTGACAGTAGATCTTTAAGATTTAAAATGGTAGCTCCCTAATGTCACTAAAGACAATGGCTACACTGAGAATTTCTAAGTGCTCGTTTTTAAAAAAAACAAGTAGTTGTTTTCAACACTGTGAGGCCCATTTATCAAGCTCGATATGGAGCTTGAGGGCCGTGTTTCTGGCGAGTCTTCAGACTCACCAGAAACAGCAATTATGAAGCAGCGGTCTAAAGACCGGTGCTCCATAACCCTGTCCGCCTGCTCTGATTGACACCTCCCTGCTGGCGGCCGATTGGCCACGAGTCTGCAGGGGGCGGCGTTGCAACAGCAGTTCTTGTGAGCTGCTGGTGCAATGTTGAATACGGAGAGCGTATTGCACTGTCCGCACTGTTGGATCAGGTCCGCAAGATCTTTGATAAATAGTCTTCAATCTGTTTATTTTTATGTTTACTTTAAAGGGACATAATACTCATATGCTAAATCACTTGAAACTGGTGCAGTATAACTGTAAAAAGCTGACAGGAAAATATCACCTGAGCATCTCTATGTAAAAAAGGAAGATATTTTACCTCACAATTTCCTCAGCTCAGCAGAGTAAGTTCTGTGTAAAAAGTTATACTCAGCTGCTCCCAGCTGCAGGTAAAAAAATTAAAAAAAATGAAGAAATGAACAGCAGCCAATCAGCATCAGCAGTGCTGAGGTCATGAACTCTTACTGTGATCTCATGAGATTTGACTTAACTCTCATGAGATTTCATAGTAAGCTTCCTTTACCTGATTGGTGAAATAAGATGAGAGTGCACGATGCTCATCCCTTCAGATGTCCCAGGACAAACACACTAAAATGCTGCTTAGAAATCCTTTACAATGGGAGGTGGCTACTGAGGAACTTTTGAGGTAAAATATCTTTCTTTTTTACATAGAGATGTTCAGGTGATATTTTCTAATCAGCTTTTTACAGCTATGCTGCATCACTTTCAAGTGTTTAAACATTTGGGTATTATGGCCCTTTAATATAACATACTTTTTTTTTTTTACTCTTTCATATCCCTTTAATGCAGTTTAAATCATTTTGAGTTTCTAAAGTGCTCTAAATTTGTTACAGTGATAAGAGTTGGTGCATTGCACAACCGGCACCTGGGTTATAATCATTATCCTCTTTGTTCGCGCACCATAAAAATATCAACACTCACCTACCTACTCCCCCTCCTAAGCTCCTTCCTATCAACTGAATCCTCAATTACTCCGACATTCTCTAATTGTGCATCTAAATAGCCTATTTCCATCCAGCACTGCTGAGTGCTCTCACACTTTAATTGGTAAAAGAGCAAATATGAGCTGGAAGTTGGGATCACGGAAACTCCAGCGTCTTATCTTAAACACAGTGATTCTGGACCATAACACTTTAAGGAAATCAGACCTTCTTCTGGCAGCAGCTTTTAATGAGTTCAGTGAATGATTTCTTTGTCCTGGCTCAGCCATAACTATCCAATATTGCTGGGTGCATGTTTTCATGATGTATTATGAGTTAACCCCTTATCTGCCAAGGGTGTCTGCAGTATACTGTGTAATGCACGATCCAGGAAAATAATCTATTAGTCTTGGTTGGTACTTACATGCACTCCTCTTCCTATACTGTAGAATTGTTGCATGTAATACAATAAAGTAAAAATAAATGCTTGGGGCAGTTCAAGCTGAATGTAGAATAACCTAAAATAAGAACATTTTAAGTATAGATATGAAACGGCCTGAACAAGCAGTTCTTGTCATCAAATTCTATATTTTTATTTTTTTGTTAACAATGCTTTGGGGTAATGGGCAGTTTAGAGACAAGTCTAAGCACATTTCCTAACTTTTCTTCTCAGTTTATTTTAAAAAAATGTTTATGTATCCCATTTTGCTAAAGGCTTAGTTACTTATCTATTAACAGCAGAGTAATACATTATACCACTTCTTCTGTTAGTAATCATATCATACACATTTGTCGTCTCAACTATTTAAATACATGACATAAAATTAGAGAAAAATATCATTTTGTGCAGCTTTCCTCGGATGCAGATGGTAGAGAATCAAAACAGTTAATCCATAAATAAATGGATAAATATAGATACATTTCTAGAAGCGTGGACGTTTTATACCACATACCATACACTTTTTTTAATTGATATATTTACAAATCACATTTCATGTATAAACTAAAAATGATAATTTAGCATAATTTTGCTTAGTACTAATATTTGAAATGGCTTAGGCAAATTGACATTTTCTGGGAACATGCGGAAAATATCAAACATCAATGCAAACCTGACTGTATGCATTTATTTATTTTGTAAACTCCTGGTCTCTTTTTATAAACATTTACAATTCTGTAGTTGTGATCAAAATTCAAGCTGACATTCCATTAACATTAATACTTGTTTAAAACACTTGGATGCCAATAATACAAAACCATTGCAATGTTATGTTTATTGTAAAAAAAGCAAAATCGATAATTATTGAAAATGTTTACTATTATATTTTATGTGCATCACACCTTTGCATTTAAAGGGTGGGAGATAAACATGGGCTACAATCAAGGGCATATTTTGGCACTTGCCTAGGGCGGCAGATTTGGAGGGGCAACACGTACAGTTATTTTAGAAGTATTTTACAGGTAAATAATAGGAGAATTTGCCCAAAGAGCTTACATGCTAGGAGGATATAATAAGAGACTGCCCAGGGAACTTACAGTTTAGAGGTAACTCTAAACCTTTCTTTTATTCAGTTAGCTATTGCCTTTAGTTCTGTTGGCTTTCAGAACTTTGTAATGTGCTTGGGGAAGTATTGTTTCAAGAAATCTGTGTTTGGGTTTTTTGTGTGCCTAGGGAGGCACAAAACCTAAATATGCCACTGGCTCCAATAACATTACATTGACTCTATATACATACTCTGTTTATATAGCATTTTAAATGTAAAGTTTACTAACATTTTGCTTGCAGAACTTATTGCCTTAAAGTGACCATAAATTCAAAATTAAACTTTCACTATGGAGACATAGGGGCATATTTATAAAGCTCCGATTGGAGCTTGATGCCCCGTGTTTCTGGCGAGCCTGCAGGCTCGCCAGAAACAGCAGTTATGAAGCAGCGGTCACAAAGACCCGCTGCTTAATAACCTGTCCGCCTGCTCTGAGCAGGCGGACAGACATCGCGGAAATCAACCCGATCGAGTACGATCGGGTTGATTGACACCCCCCTACTGGTGGCCCATTGGCCGCGAGTCTGCAGGGGGCGGCGTTGCACCAGCAGCTCTTGTGAGCTGCTGGTGCAATGCTGAATATGGAGAGCGTATTGCTTGCCGTATTCAGCGAGGTCTGTCGGACCTGATCCGCACTGTCGGATCAGGTCCGACAGACCTTGATAAATAGGGGCCATAGCATGCAGTTTTAAAAGACTTTTCAATTTACTTATATTATCAAACTTATTTCATTCTCTTGGTATACTTTTTGTAGCGCATACCTACATAGTTCCAGGAGCAGCAATGCACTACTGAGGGGTAGCTGGTGATTGGTGGCTGCACACATATGCCTTTTGTCATTGGCTCACCCAGTATTCTCAGGTAGCTCACAGTAGTGCATTACTGTTACTGAGATTACCTAGCTTTACGCTTCATCAAAAAAGAAAAAGAGTGTAAAGCAGTTTTGATAATAGAAGTAAAATGGAAAGTTGAATAAGAACAATGTATCAAATTTAAGTTTTTCTTTTGAGCAAGAAGATTTATTCCATTTTTTTTTTAAAGGGATATAAATAAAGGTTGAGAACAAAATACAAAGCGTAAAATTGTTGTTTTATTGTAAAATGGGCGGAGCATGGGCGTTCCATGGGCGTGCATGAAATTGTCTCTCAAATCTCAGCATAATTATCTAAACATTTCTGCCCTACAGATCTCTCTGTTTTTTTCTCACAAACTAAAAAGTTGCAAGGTTATGACAAAATACGCAAAATACTTAATACTCTAATAGATAAACACGTGATTTGTTTCTGATGCAGGATTGAATTTTTAACGTGCGCCCCCTGTTCACTGCTAACTTCACTCTACCCAGCAAATTTTCCCTTTCCATGAAGTTCCTATACTTTCTATTGGAGACATCTCTTTGTTAAGATAATTCCTTGGGGCAGCCCCTGCGAGAGTTGGTGTGAAAAAAAACACATCAGAACCGGTGAAGTTAAGATAATCTTTGTAACATTTGTAACATTTGAGAATTAATGGACCCTCCCTTCCCTGCTCTCGTATTACCATTAGTATAAAATATATAACAATTTGAAGGTAGGATTTGTGCAAGTAGCTCACAAAAAAAACACAAATTTATGTGTAAATAAAATGAGTGCAAACAGTGCTACAAACATGGGGGGTGAAAGGATATAGCACTGAAAAGATTATTCATACTAGTTAGATAATCTTTCATCTGAACTATCTAGGTTCTTGACAGGTCTCTTAGCAAATCTACATTTTTTTTATAACATCACACAGAGAAGAAGTAGGTTGTTTGTCATGTACACAGGCTAAATGTGTTTAGAAGCCAACTATGATGATTTACATAAATTGCCTTTGAATCCTTTTTTGAATATCTAAAGCATTTCAGTGTGATATACCAATTAACATAAAACATACTAACTGCCTTGAATGGAAATAGAATATGTGAAGTACATTATAGCAAAGTACACCAGTATGAGCTAGCAATTAGGTCTCCCTAGATAAGAAATATATACAGTAACAGTGAAAAAGTGATAAAGTTTCAATAATATCCTGAACAATGTATTACATGTATGTCCCACTCTGCCAATCAATCCACTTAACACTGGCAGGCTGTCAGACCAGCTACACTAAACATTTCTCTCATATTTACTTCTCCCTTGGTGTTCACTTAAACTGCACTGGTCTTAAGGTGAGGAGCTTGACGAAAATCACTGAATCCATTCCTTTAAAAATTAATCTATTACTTCACAAATGAACAATGTAGCGGTTTCCAACCTTTCCACATCATAACATCCTCACCTTCTTTCAGACCTCTATAAATGTTCAATTTCTGAGCCATGTCGGTAAACAGCTGGCAAGTTTCGGAAAAACGCAGTATTCATGTACACTTCAGCATCAAGGTGTTCTACCTCCTGCACAGTCTAGACACTTGGTGCTGTCTTTTGAAATGTTTTATTGTATGAAACATGATATAACAGAAAAGCCTATTTTAGACACAGGTGAAATGCGTGAATAAACAAGCTCTCTAAGTAGATTACCTTCAATAGACATTTGTTTAAGCTTATACCATGTATTAAAAAAATAGATTTTATTCCCTATTTAGCTCTTCTTATTCTCAAATTTTGAAATGACTTATTTTAACTTAATATGTTTTTATAGTGGTCTAGGCTCTCTAAAGTGTAAATCCACTTCCAGGGTCCATATAACCCTTTAAGCTATTTTTATTTGCCCATACACAACAAAACAATGTCATAATATGATACTAAAGCTTTATATCTCTGGAATTATTGAACAATATTTTTCCTTAATCAAACTAATAGTATTCCCTACCCCATGATATCAACCTCCCTGACAACTTGTATAAAGATTGGTGCAGCAGTTTCGGCTGTAGCCTTGACTATAATTTTATTTATCTCCATTCAAATGTTACAGATTTTCCTACATATGAATAACATTTAAATAACTTAAGCAATTTACTACAAATTTCTGACAAATGAATTTATCAATTCAAAATGTACAAGCCTTTAAATATCATCATTTAACATATAATTCTTGTGTTACTTATTTAAACAGGCTACACAATAGGAAGTTGTCATACTGTGGTCTTTTTTTGACCCCTTCATGAAAGTGGGTGGTCGGCTTCTTTGTTTTGTGTTTGTTTTGTTTTAGTAGTTGCACAGAAGTTTCTTTTCATATTTTTCCTTATCTTCGTCCTCATCTTTACCTCTTCCTATTCAGAGATGCCTTGTTGGCAGCTGCATATTTGCCTACAACTGTTATTAAAGCCTTTTACTGGGTGGAACAATCACCCCTAAAACCTAATATTTTTTTTCAGCAAAAATTGTGTTAAACTAATCCAAACCACACTCCCAGACCAGATCAGACTGCTTAGCAAATTGCTTTGATCGCTTTTCAGCACCTATTTGGACAGCTTCCGATAGAGTTGTCAACACATCCTACTGCTTAATTAAAGGTTAATTTATAGGACACCTTAGAAGCATTTAATCAAGGTTACTGGTCACCTGAAGAACTTCAAACAATTGAGCCACAAAAATATAATTACAAAGTTTTGTCCATACGTGAGATATTAAAGGTGAAAGCATTTTGGAGAATTTTAAATACAATGATATATATTTTATTGCAAAGCAGCAAAATAAATGGTATCAGAGGTATCTGCAGGAACATATATGGGGAAGAGGGCAACAGGGCTCCACAGGCCACTAATAACTCCCAATGCCAAAGTCCCTCTAAAGAAATAATAAATGTATCTATATGTACATTAAAGGGACAGTCTACACTGTAACTGTACATACATTATTGTAATGTTTGCACTGTGATCACACAGTATAACAGTATGCTCAGGAACGTTTTTTTTCACATGTAGGTAAAAATTAGTACATTTCCAAGTGTTGGTCCTTTTCAAATGGCCGCCTGATCCCTCCTACATGTGACATCACAATTTCCCTGGGGTTGTGAATGTGAACAGGGGCTGTGAATCGTGCAGAATGAGTCACGCTAGTGCACAGCAATTTGCGCATTGCGCACTAAGTAGGGTTGCCACCTGTCCCTTAAAATACAGAACACTTATAAGTTACACATGATACAGGGTGTGCAGGGAGGAATATAAATAGTGCTGTCCAGAAACACAATACATGTTCCTCCCTGCACACACTGCAGCATGTGTAACTCATAAGTGTCCAGAAAAACATGGCTGAGGTGGCAACCCTAGCACTAAGTGACGCTGCAGAACTTTCTGAACGTGGAACCAAATTTGAGGTCTCATTTGTAACAGTGGTTGACTTACAGAGCGGAAGCGTTTCTAAAACACATTAGAGGTTTAGAGACGAATATATACCTATACACATATATATATATATATATATATATATATATATATATATATATATATATATATATATATATATATATATATATATACATACATATTCCCTAAGGACTTGTACCCTGGGAGGCCCGGGGTTAACTGCCTGTGACTCTGTAAATAGAGGAGCTTTATGTGAGTGCAATAGCAACCAAAGCTGGGCCTTTTTATGAGTCATGGGATGTGTACCCGGTCCAGTCTGAATGTGCATTCCTTTCTCCTGATTTTGTATATATATATATATATATATATAATGTATATATAGGAATATCCATTTAAAATATACTAAAAACATATTTCCCTTTGTTCAGAACATTAGAATGTAAAATATATTTACAGTAAATAGTAATAATAATAGTTAAATACTTTATTAAATATGAATATTGGATAAAAATGATTTTACATGTTTTCAGCTACTTAACAGTTAACCAGAGCTCTAAAGTCTCGCTAACCCGACGTGCGTTAAATTAAATTGTGCACGAGCGAACGTGTTTATGTTCAATTTTGCAATACATGTTCTACTTTCAACGTGCGCAAACAGCCACAATAAACCCAATATCGCTTGCACGCAACTGTTAGTACACCACTCATAATCTGGCTTATTATGTTCACTATTATCCCTTTTACATGAAGGAGTGTATTAAATTATTTACAAATAGCTTTTTTACCTTTATTTTGCCATTTTAAATAGCTCCTGCTGTCTGTTGAAACCACCAACTACATTTAAAATGTAAATTCTGCTTGTATGCTCTATAGAAAAGCTATGTAAACAAGATACAGCAGCTGTAATCCTCCTTCCAGTGGTTGTGATTGAGCTTAGGTACAAAATTATCATTTTCAATTGTTCTGTCTAATTACTTTCATTTTTATATACAGAAGAGATAAGATAAGGAAGCTTTAGTGTATGAAGACAAAGTTAAAATAAGGTATGTTCTCCCTTCAAGCTAAGTCCAATTAAATTCAATGTGGTTTAAAAGAGCAAAAACTGTTATTATACATACAAAAATAAATGTAAAGAAGCAATACCCCATACAAGTTATACCTTGCAGCTGATATAATGAGTCATAATTTGTAAACACATTAAGTTACAGTACTCTGTCCCTTTATTTCCTCTGCTCTTTTGCAATTGATTTCAGCCCAAGTGGTTAACAGGAGTCTCCCTGGGATGAAATCATTTCACTTTACTCTTCTAGTTAATGGTTCTACTCCTCTGGCCGTCTCTCCAGCAGCAGACAAGTTAACCTACTGTCTGAGAGGATTAGTAGTTTGCTTCTCAGCCTTGTGCATGGGGGGGGGGGTGCAAAATCAGTTTGTTTAGTGATACAGGGAAATCAGAGAGGGTGAGCTCTAGATTAGCAGGGCTCCTAGGCATCCCTACCTGCTCAGGTAAAATGATAGGGGACAGAGAGACGCAGACTATCTGTGCACTAAATGATGGTAATGAAAGTAATACTCCATAGGCACAAAAGTGGATTTGTTTTCAGATTAATGCATCTTGAATACAAGCTTTTCAATCCCTCTTTCTTTCAGAATGAATGAGCGTGTGCTCTACTTTGCAATCATACAGGAAAGAGACGTCTCTTCAGAACTGGGTAGGTTACAAATATGTAGGTTGCCCCTTTTACTGCTTGGGGTGTGCAATTTCAAACCATTTAATGAATTGTGTGATTCTGTTTCTTTGTTTCCCTTGTTCCACTGTTGCCCATTTAATTAATGAGTGGTAATGAGTAGCTTTGCGTTTTCTATTTATACACCTTCAGCGCCACAAAGAAATGCTTTTATTCCAGTAGATCTCCCTATTATTACTGATCTAAAGGTCACAGATCATTTAGAAAACTGATTAGTACACCAGGCAACTTAAAGGGACATGAAGTGAACATTAAACTCACATTTTAGATAGAGCATACGATTGTAAGAGACTTTTCAATTTGTTTTCTTTATGTACTTTGATCTCTTGGTTTTCTTTGTTGAAAGTCATACCTAAGTAGGCTAATTAACAGCTATGTACTACTGGGAGCAAGCTGGTGATTGGTGGCTGCAGTGTTCACCAGATGTGCTCCTGGTAGTGGAGAACTGCTCTAAGGTTGACTTTAACTGTGTGTTTAACCCCTTTTCAGGAGTAAACACATAGTTGTACGAGCACAGCAGTGCAAAAATAAAACATTCTAACACATTAAAGCAACTTCATTTTGCACTGTCCTTTTAAAGGGTCATTAAGCCCAAACATAAATAATTGCAATGCACTTTTATTTATATTGCTTATTCTTTGTGTAAGTATTGCACTTAGAATAACGCATCTAGTATTACACGTTCTTCATATAGTTCTGTGCTATACTATTAATAATAATTAGGCTTGTGTGTCTGTTTCATTACGAATGCATCATTGTATCAAAAATAGGGATATTTGTTTTGTTTTCATTTAATAACTATCTGAATGAAAACACTAACTAATTTCATTAGTAATCATTTGTTTCCTTTAAATTAGCTTTTTAAGTTAAACTAAAATACTTAGCTATAGGGAGCTGCAAAGTCGCACTAATCCCAAGCCTTCTTCACAGGAGACTTAGGGGCCGATTTAACAATCTCCATATCAGCCCCAATGCCACTGTTTCTGTGCGAGCCTTCAGGTTCGCCGGAAACAGGAGTTAAGAAGCAGTAGTCTTAAGACCGCTGCTCCTTAACTTGTCCGCTGCCTCTGAGGCTGCGAACATCAATCCGCCCGAATAAATACGATTGGGTTGATTGACACCCCTGCTAGCAGCCAATTAGTCGTGAATCTGCAGGGGGCGGCATTGCACAAGCAGTTCACCAGAACTGCTTGTGCAATGTTAAATGCCGACAGCATATGCTATAGCGAATCATGTCCGCCAAGGGTATGATAAATCTACCCCTTAGCCTGGTGGATCTCAAAACCTGTGCTAAAGAAGAAAGTCCTTTAGCACAGGCTCTGCGCTCCAACGTGCTAAGCCTCCTATTATTGTGGCCCTAGGCTCTGTGAAAAAGGCTCGGGATTAGCGTGGCTTCCCCAACGCTTTAGGTAAGAATAAGGCAACAGGAGAACTTTTTTACCTTTAGCAAAGGAACATTTACATTTTTAACAAAACGAATGTAAATTCTACAGAATATTCAGTATTTGTTTTTGTTTTAAATTAAACAAATACCAGATCGTGCAGCACATAAATATTCTGAAAAACTACATTTTATGAGAATATTTATTACAAACGATTTGTCGAAAACAAATTTTTGCTGCTGCACAAGTCTAATAGTAACGTTTACTTCAGGTCTTAATAGGTGCTAAATTTTACAGTGGTATTTTGGATTGCACTCAAGGGCAACACTTAACCCCTTAACGACCAAGGACGTGCCAGGCACGTCCTACAAAAATCGGTTGTTAACGTCCTCTGGGGTTTCAAGCGCTGGAAGCTTCCAGATGCTTTCAGGGTATTGCAGTGATGCCTCAATATTGAGGCATCCTGCAATACCCTTTTTAAGCAACCGATGCAGAGAGAGACACTTTATGGCCCTCTCTGCATCGGCCAGCGATGGTGCAGATCTTTCGTGGGTGGGAGGGATACGAGGGAGGCGGGTGGGCGGCCCATCGCTGGAGCAGTTCCTCGAGTGCGCCGGAGCAAATTCATATGTACAGTATAAAGGAAGGAGGGAGAGGGAGGGGGAATAAATCTTGGGAAAGGGTTCTGGGAGGGTATTGAGGGGGCAGCTACACTACAGAAAAAGGGCAAAAAAATTAATTAAACCCCAATTTTGTAAGCAAACTGGGTACTGGCAGACAGCTGCCAGTACCTAAGATAGCTGCAAATAGGTAGAGGGGGGAGGGTTAGAGAGCTGTTTGGGAGGATCAGGGAGGTTGGGGGCTAAGGGGGATCCAACACTGCAGAATATATATATATATATATATATATATATATATATATATATATATAAAGCCTTTTATTTTATTACTGGCAGACTTTCTGCCAGTACTTAAGATGGTGGTGACAATTGTGAGGTGGGGGAGGGAAGAGAGCTGTTTGAGAGGGGTCAGGGAGGGATCAGGGGGTGGAATGTGTCAGGTGGGAGGCTGATCTCTACACTAAAGCTAAAATTAACCCTACAAGCTACCTTATTTACCCTTTCACTGCTGGGCATAATATACGTGTGGTGCGCAGCGGCATTTAGCGGCCTTCTAATTACCAAAAATAATGCCAAAGCCATTAATGTCTGCTATTTCTGAAAAATGGGGATCCCAGAGAAGTATTTACAACCATGTGTGCCATAATTGCACAAGCTGTTTGTAAATAATTTCATTGAGAAACCTAAAAGCCCAGATTACGAGTTTTGCGTTAGAAGCTAAGCTGTGTTAATGAGCAGTTTTTGCTCACCGCTCACTTCCCTACAGCGCTGGTATTACAAGTTTTCAGAAACCCGTTGTTAAAAGACAAGAAGTGAGCGTTGATCAAAATTTTGCTCATTACCGCACTCCAATACTAGCGCTGCTTAAGTCAGCGGTGAGCTGGTCATACGTGCTTGTGCATGATTTCCCCATAGGAATCAACGGGGAGAGCTGGCTGAGAAAAAGTCTAACACCTGCAAAAAAGCAGCGTAAAACTCAGTAACGCAGCCCCATTGATTCCTATGGGAAAATAAAATTTATGTCTAAACCTAACACCCTAACATGAACCCCAAGTCTAAACACCCCTAATCTTACACGTATTAACCCCTAATCTGCCGCCCCCAACGTCGCCGCTACTATAATAAACACATTAACCCCTAAACCCCCGTACTCCTGCCTCGCAAACATTAGTTAAATATTATTAACCCCTAATCTGCCGTCCCTAACATCGCCGCCACCTACCTAGATTTATTAACCCCTAATCTGCCGCCCCCAACGTCGCTACCACTATACTAAATGTATTAACCCCTAAATCTAAGTCTAACCCTAACACCCCCTAACTTAAATATAATTTAAATTTAAATTTAAAGTCTAAATAAAATTACTATAATTAACTAAATTATTCCTATTTAAAACTAAATACTTACATATAAAATAAACCCTAAGCTAGCTACAATATAACTAATAGTTACATTGTAGCTATTTTTATTTTACAGGCAAGTTTGTATTTATTTTAACTAGGTAGAATAGTTATTAAATAGTTATTAACTATTTAATAACTACCTGGCTAAAATAAATACAAAAGTACCTGTAAAATAAAACCTTACCTAAGTTACAATAACACCTAACACTACACTACAATTTAATAAATTAACTAAATCAAATACAATTACCTAAATTAAATTAAATTAGCTAAAGTACAAAAAAAACCCCACTAAATTACAGAAAATAATAAACAAATTACAGATATTTAAAGTTATTACACCTAATCAAAATAAAAAAAGCTCCCCCAAAATAAAAAATAAAAAACCCTAGCCTAAACAAAACTACCAATAGCCCTTAAAAGGGCCTTTTGCAGGGCATTGCCCCAATGTAATCAGTTCTTTTACCTGGAAAAAAAATACAAACACCCCACAACAGTAAAACCCACCACCCACACAACCAACCCCCCAAATAAAATACTATCTAAAAAAAACTAAGCTCCCCATTGCCCTGAAAATGGCATTTGGATGGGCATTGCCCTTAAAAGGGCAGTTAGCTCTTTTGCAGGCCCAAAGTCCCTAACCTAAAAATAAAACCCACCCAATACACCCTTAAAAAAACCTAACACTAACCCCCTGAAGATCGACTTACCGGGAGAAGTCTTAATCCAAGCTGGGCTGAAGTCCTCAACGAAGCCAGGAGAAGTCTTCATCCAAGCCGGGGCGAAGTGGTCCTCCAGACGGGCAGAAGTCTTCATCCAGACAGCATCTTCTATCTTCATCCATCCGGCGCAGAGCGGGTCCATCTTCAAGACATCCGACGCGGAGCATCCTCTTCATCCGACGACTAAAGATGAATGAAGGTACCTTTAAGTAACATCATCCAAGATGGCGTCCCTTATATTCCGATTGGCTGATAGAATTCTATCAGCCTATTGGAATTAAGGTAGAAAAAATCCTATTGGCTGATGCAATCAGCCAATAGGATTGAACTTCAATCCTATTGGCTGATCCAATCAGCCAATAGGATTGAGCTCACATTCTATTGGCTGTTCCAATCAGCCAATAGAATGCAAGCTCAATCCTATTGGCTGATTGGATCAGCCAATAGGATTTTTCCTACCTTAATTCCGATTGGCTGATAGAATCCTATCAGCCAATCAGAATTCAAGGGACCCCATCTTGGATGACGTCATTTAAAGGAACCGTCATTTGTCGTGTAGTCGTCGGTCTGGATGGATGCTCCGCGTCAGCTGGCTTCAAAATGGACCCGCGCTGCTCCGGATGGATGAAGATAGAAGATGCCGCCTGGATGAAGACTTCTGCCCGTCTGGAGGACCCAGTGGTGTATTATGGCCTAGGCCAACAAGGTCGGTGCCTAGGGCAGCAGATTTGGGAGGGGCAGCACATCTGTCCTATCCTCTCTCTTAAAGCCAGCACACAGTACAGTGAACGATAAAGTTCAGGCTTTTACAGAGAAGACAAAGGCACGTGCGCTGATTAAGGTTGCTCTTTTCAGGCAGTGCTCCTTTAAACCATTGCTTCATTTAGAGCCGTGGGTATTTTTGCAGTGGAAGCGTTCTTGGTGAGAAACTTGACCGGGAATATGCTTACAAGGTGAGGCTGGAGAAGAAGACCTTGTGCCGATTAGCTGACTCCCCTTATCAGCTTTAGTGGGTCTGCAAGTGCACTGCTAATTGCAGGCCTTAGTAACTAACAGACTGGATGCATCTGTGCACTACTTAGATCAGCTTGTGATGTCTAATCATAAACTCTCAGTGCTAATGTATGTTAGTTACTAATAGCTAGCTTTCTCTGCATTCATGTGATGTCTAATCATAAACTCTCAGTGCTAATGTATGTAAGCTACTAATAGCTAGCTTTCTCTGCATTCATGTGATGTCTATTCATAAACTCTCAGCGCTAATGTATGTTAGCTACTAATAGCTAGCTTTCTCTGCATTCATGTGATGTCTATTCATAAACTCTCAGCGCTAATGTATGTTAGCTACTAATAGCTAGCTGTCTCTGCATTCATGTGATGTCTAATCATAAACTCTCAGCGCTAATGTATGTTAGCTACTAATAGCTAGCTTTCTCTGCATTCATGTGATGTCTAATCATAAACTCTCAGTGCTAATGTATGTTAGCTACTAATAGCTAGCTTTATCTGCATTCATGTGATGCCTAATCATAAACTCTCAGCGCTAATGTATGTTAGCTACTAATAGCTAGCTTTCCTGCATTCATGTGATGTCTAATCTTAAACGCTCAGTGCTAATGTATGTTAGTTACTAATAGCTAGCTTTCTCTGCATTCATGTGATGTCTAATCATAAACTCTCAGCGCTAATGTATGTTAGCTACTAATAGCTAGCTTTCTCTGCATTCATGTGATGCCTAATCATAAACTCTCAGTGCTAATGTATGTTAGCTACTAATAGTTAGCTTTCTCTGCATTCATGTGATGTCTAATCATAAACTCTCAGCGCTAATGTATGTTAGTTACTAATAGCTAGCTTTCTCTGCATTCATGTGATGCCTAATCATAAACTCTCAGTGCTAATGTATGTTAGCTACTAATAGTTAGCTTTCTCTGCATTCATGTGATGCCTAATCATAAACTCTCAGTGCTAATGTATGTTAGCTACTAATAGTTAGCTTTCTCTGCATTCATGTGATGCCTAATCATAAACTCTCAGTGCTAATGTATGTTAGCTACTAATAGTTAGCTTTCTCTGCATTCATGTGATGCCTAATCATAAACTCTCAGTGCTAATGTATGTTAGCTACTAATAGTTAGCTTTCTCTGCATTCATGTGATGCCTAATCATAAACTCTCAGTGCTAATGTATGTTAGCTACTAATAGTTAGCTTTCTCTGCATTCATGTGATGTCTAATCATAAACTCTCAGTGCTAATGTATGTTAGTTACTAATAGCTAGCTTTCTCTGCATTCATGTGATGTCTAATCATAAACTCTCAGCGCTAATGTATGTTAGCTACTAATTGCTAGCTTTCTCTGCATTCATGTGATGTCTAATCATAAACTCTCAGTGCTAATGTATGTTAGCTACTAATAGCTAGCTTTCTCTGCATTCATGTAATGTCTAATCATAAACTCTCAGCGCTAATGTATGTTAACTACTAATAGCTAGCTTTGAGAAAATATAAAGTGCTGAAAAATTCTAATAAGTGTACATTCAAATGGATGTCGCAAAAACTGTTCCAATCCCCAAAAACGTGAACAACAAAAATTATTATAAGTGAACAGTGCGCCAACAAATACAGTGCTGAAATGTTACTAAACCATATAAAATATATATATAAATAACACATAGAATTTGAAATCAATGTCATAAATAATATCAATTGATATTGATTGGTGGTAAACCAAAATGTGAATGTTCAAATGACTTAGCTTATATTGCTCAGTCAATGTTACTTGATGCGACCTAAGGGGATCAAAGTACTCCCTAAGGCTCGGTCAGATGATGGCTCGTGACTTCTTCAATACTTTTGCTGGTGTCCCAAAAGAACAAAATCTGTAGAAATATAGAATGAGAAAGAAACGGTCATTCAAGACCGAGAAACGTTGTGTTATAAAATAAAGTGAAGTTTTATAAGATGTTGGATCCACAAACTTTATTTTAACAAATTTCAGTAGTTGAAATTTTAGCAGTTGTCTTTTCATATATTTTGGAGTGTGCGGTTCACGGTGCCATACGGTCTACACTGCACTTAAAGAGCCTACCTGGTTAGGCAACCTCCAACTAAAGATTGAAGCCTGATAAAGCAGATTGGAACTGGGAGAGTAAGTTATCCGGCATTCATCTGAATACCCCAAAGAACGGGTCAATACGGACGGTAGTGGGAGTTAGCTGGACGACTCATAAAGTTCCAGAAGGCGTTTGTGACACTTCTCAAGTGTCAGGGAGCTTGTAAGTACCAGTTTTTCATGCGCATCTGAAGCTTGTTTGTAACCATTGATCGTACACTATGGTGGCGCCTTCTTTCTCATTCTATATTAATAGCTAGCTTTATCTGCATTCATGTGATGTCTAATCATAAACTCTCAGTGCTAATGTATGTTAGCTGCTAATAGCTAGCTTTCTCTGTATTTATGTGATGTCTATGTCAGGGTTTTTTCCCTGTTGTGTTTGCCATGTGCTGCTGGCAGCCATTTTACTCACCTCTATTCCTGACAGTACATTGTGGGGGATGCTGCTCAATTCCTGCACTTCCTTTTATGGCCAGACTGGTGTGCATCATCCATGTGAGACAGGATGCAGTCTCAGAATTGGGATGTCATCACTTATTATTTAAAGGGCCTCTGTTCAGTATGCTTTGCCTTTGCGTTGTCTCAGACCTGTTTGTGAGAGTTCCTGTGTATTACCTGGCTGCCTGACGTTCTTCCTGGTTCCTGATCCCTGGCTTGTTCCTGACTATTCTGTTTTCCTTGTTCCTGATTCTGGCTCGTCTGACTATTCGCTTTGGCTCCTGACTCGGCTCGTCTGACTACCAGCTCTGGTTTTGATTCCTGGCTTGTTATTTGACTTGTAGACTTTTTATTATTTTTTGCTATTAATAAAGGTGTGATTATTTTTGCACTTCTCGTCTCAGTCTGATTCCTGGCACCCTGACAGTCTAATCATAAACTCTCAGTGCTAATGTATGTTAGCTACTAATAGCTAGCTTTCTCTGCATTCATGTGATGTCTAATCATAAACTCTCAGCGCTAATGTATGTTAGCTACTAATAGCTTTATCTGCATTCATGAACCCATGTAGTAAATAGGAAACGGACACTTAAAAAGTTTAATTACTTGAATAATGGTTATTAATGTATGTTGTTGCATGTAAAGGGCAGTGATTGTTTCAAAGTGTATTCTTCTTTCCCTCCATTACTCTCTCCCTTCTTTCCCTTTTTCCGTCCCTTCTTCCCTCAACTCCCTCCCTCCCTCCCTTCTTTCCCTCCCTCCCTTCTTTCTCTCAACTCCCTCCCTTGCTCCCTTCTTTCACTCCTTTCTTTCCCTCGCCACTTTTCTCTTCTCTCTCTCCCTCCCTTCCTGCTTTCCTTTCCCTCCCTTTTTTTCTCCTCCCCTTCTTTTCTCTCCCTTTTCTCAGGGATAAAAAGGTATGAGATTCATGCAATTCAACCCACCTGTATGTAAGTGTTTTGCTAGCCCATTTTCTTTTGAATTGTATGAAAAAACAAACAAAACAAAAACATTTTACACACTGACCCAAAAAATATTAAAGGACCAGTAAACACAGACAAGACAATGCCATAGCACTTAGTCTGAACTTCACATGAGTAGTAGATTTTTTTCTAACAAATTTCAGTTTTATATATATATATTTCCACTCCCCCTATACCATGTGATAGCCATCAGCCAATCACAAATGCATATACGTATATGCTGTGAATTCTTGCACATGCTCAGTAGGAGCTGGTGACTCAAAAAGTGTAAATATAAAAGATTGTGCATATTTTTTTTAATGAAAGTAAATTGGAAAGTTGTTTAAAATTATATACTATATCTGAATCATGAAAGTTTAATTTGACCTGAGTGTCCCTTTAAGTTGAAAAAAGGCCTAAACCCTTTGAGGGGGGGAGCAGAATTTTGAGAGCCTAGGGCAGCACAAAACGTAAATAAGCCACTGGGAGGACCACTTCGCCCAGCTTGGATGAAGACTTCTCCCGGTAAGTCGATCTTCAGGGTCTTAGTGTTAGGTTTTTTTTAGGGTGTATTGGGTGGGTTTTATTTTTAGGTTAGGGACTTTGGGCCTGCAAAAGAGCTAACCACCATTTAAAGGGCAATGCCCATCCAAATGCCCTTTTCAGGGCAATGGGGAGCTTAGGTTTTTTTTAGATATTATTTTATTTTGGGGGGTTGGTTGTGTGGGTGGTGGGTTTTACTGTTGGGGGGTTGTTTGTATTTTTTTTCAGGTAAAAGAGCTGATTACTTAGGGACAATGCCCTGCAAAAGGCCCTTTTAAGGGTTATTGGTATTTTAGTTTAGGCTAGGGTTTTTTTTTATTTGGGGGGGGGGGGGTATTTTGATAGGGCTATTAGATTAGGTGTAATTAGTTTAAATATCTTGTAATTTGTAATTTTAATATTTTTTGTAATTTAGTGTTTGTTTGTTTTTGTACTTTAGCTAACTTAATTGTTTAGTTAATTTATTTAATTAATTAATTAATTATAGTGTAGTGTTAGGTGTTATTGTAACTTAGGTTAGGTTTTATTTTACAGGTACTTTTGTATTTATTTTAGCTAGGTAATTATTAAGTAGTTAATAACTATTTAATAACTATTCTACCTAGTTAAAAGAAATACAAGCTTGCCTGTAAAATAAAAATAAAGCCTAAGCTAGCTACAATGTAACTATTAGTTATATTGTAACTCCCTTAGGGTTTATTTTATAGGTAAGTATTTAGTTTTAAATAGGAATAATTTAGTTAATGATAGGAATATTTATTTAGATTTATTTAAATTATATTTAAGTTAGGGGGTGTTAGGGTTAGACTTAGGTTTAGGGGTTAATAACTTTAATATAGTGGTGGCGACTTTGGGGGCGGCAGATTAGGGGTTAATAAATGTAGGTAGGAGGTGGCGATGTTAGGGACGGCATATTAGGGGTTAGTAATATTTAACTAATGTTTGTGAGGCGGGAGTACAGAGGTTTAGGGGTTAATATGTTTATTATAGTGGCGGCGACGTTGGGGGCGGCAGATTAGGGGTTAATAAGTGTAGGTAGGTGGCGGCGACATTGGGGGCAGCAGATTAGGGGTTAATAAATATAATGTAGGTGTTGGCGATGTTGGGGGCAGCAGATTAGGGGTTCATAAATATAATGTAGGTGGCGGCGGTGTCCGGAGCGGCAGATTAGGGGTTAAAAATTTTATTATAGTGTTTGTGATGCAGTAGGGCCTCGATTTAGGGGTTAATAGGTAGTTTATGGGTGTAAGTGTACTTTTTAGCATTTTAGTTATGAGTTTTATGTTACAGCGTTGTAGTGTAAAACTCATAACTACTGACTTTTAAATGCATTAGGGATTTTGACAGGGTAGGGCGTACCACTCACTTTTTGGCCTCCCAGGACAGACTCGTAATACCGGCACTATGGAAGTCCCATAGAAAAAAGACTTTACAAAGTTTATGTAAGTCATTTTGCAGTAAGGCCAAAGAAGTGTGCGGTATACCTAAACCTTCAAGACTCGTAATACCAGCGGTAGTGAAAAAGCAGCGTTAGGACCTGTTAACGCTGATTTTTTACCCTAACGCACAACTCATAATCTAGCCGTTAGTTTGTGAAAAAGTTAACGATTTTTTTTATTTGATCGCATTAGGCGGTGAAATGGTGGCATGAAATATACCAAAATGGGCCTAGATGAATACTTTGGGTTGTCTACTAAAAAAATAAATATATAAATGTAAAGGGATATCCCTGACAGATATCAGTGCTACTTGTACTTATTGCCCTATAACTTGCAAAAAAAGCAAAGAACATGTAAACATTTCTAAACTCAGGACAACATTTATAAACTATTTAGCATGGGTGTTTTTGGGGGGTTGTAGATGTGTAACAGATTTTGAGGGTCAAAGTTAGAAAAAGTGTGGGTTTTTTTCATATTTTTCATCATATTTTATCATTTGTTTTATAGTAAACTAGTCCTAAAGCTCGTTCACATGGGCCATTTTTTGCAGTACAGCGGTCCCACCCCTTGCGATCTCTCCCATCCCTTCTCTTTTGCTCTCTCTCTCTCCCCCCTCTCTTTAGAGCTCTCTCTCTCCCCCTCTCTTTTGCGCGCTCTCTCCCCCCTCTCTTTTGCGCTCTCTCTCTCCCCCTCTCTTTTGCGCTCTCTCTCTCCCCCTCTCTTTTGCGCTCTCTCTCTCCCCCTCTCTTTTGTGCTCTCTCTCCCCCATCTCTTTTGCGCTCTCTCTCTCCCCCATCTCTTTTGCGCTCTCTCCTCCATCTCTTTTGCGCTCTCTCCCCCCTCTCTTTTGCTCTCTCTCTCCCCCTCTCTTTTTCGCTCTCTCTCCCCCCTCTCTTTTGTGCTCTCTCTCCCCCCTCTATTTTGCGCTCTCTCTCTCCCCCCTCTCTTTTGCTCTCTCTCGCCCCCCTCTCTTTTGCTCTCTCTCTCCCCCATCTCTTTTGCTCTCTCCCCCCTCTCTTTTGCTCTCTCTCTCCCCCCTCTCTTCTGCGCGCTCCCTCTCCCCCTATCTTTTGCGCTCTCTCCCCCCACTCTTTTGCACTCTCCCTCCCCCCTCTATTTTGCTCTCTCTCTCCCCCTCTCTTTTGCACTCTCTCTCTCCCCCATCTCTTTTGCACTCTCTCTCCCCCCATCTCTTTTGCGCTCTCTCTCCCCCATCTCTTTTGCGCTCTCTCTCCCCCTCTCTTTTGAGCTCTCTCCCCTCTCTCTCTCTCTCTCTCTCTCTCTCCCCTCCTCTATCTCTCTCTCCCCCTCTCTCTCCCCCATCTCTTTTGTGTTCTCTCTCCCCCATCTCTTTTGCGCTCTCTCTCCCCCTCTTTTGTGCTCTCTCTCTCCCCCTCTCTTTTTGCGCTCTCTCCCCCCTCTCTTTTGCTCTCTCTCTCTCCCCCTCTCTTTTGTGCTCTCTCTCCCCCTCTCTTTTGAGCTCTCTCTCCCCCATCTCTTTTGTGCTCTCTCTCCCCCTCTCTTTTGATCTCTCTCCCCATCTCTTTTGCGCTCTCTCTCCCCCTCTCTTTTGAGCTCTCTCTCCCCCCCTCTTTCTCTCTCCCCCTCTCTCTTTCCCTCCCCTCCTCTCTCTCTCTCCCCCCCTCTCTCTCCCTCCCCTCTCTCTCCCTCCCCTCCTCTCACCCCCACCTATCTCCCCCCTCTTCTCTCTCTCTCTCCCCCCTCCTCTCTCTCTCTCTCTCTCCCCCCTCCTCTCTCTCTCCCCTCCTCTCCCCTCTCTCTCTCCCCCCTCTCTTTTGTGCTCTCTCTCTCCCCTCTTTTGCTCTCTCTCTCTCTCTCTCTCTCTCTCTCTCTCTCTTCCCCCTCTCTTTTGTGCTCTCTCTCTCCCCCTCTCTTTTGTGCTCTCTCCCCCCTCTCTTTTGCTCTCTCTCTCTCTCCCCCTCTCTTTTGTGCTCTCTCTCTCTCTCCCCCTCTTTTGCTCTCTCTCTCTCCCCCCTCTCTTCGCACTCTCTCCCCCCCCCTCTCTTTTGCTCTCTCTCTCCCCCATCTCTTTTGCACTCTCTCCCCCCTCTCCTCTCTCTCTCCCCTCTCTCTCTCTCCCTCCCTCTCTCTCTCCCCCTCTCTCTCTCTCTCTCTCTCTCTCCCCTCTCCGCTCTCTCTCTCCCCTCTCCTCTCTCCCCTCTCCTCTCTCTCTCTCTCTCTCTCTCTCTCTCTCTCTCTCCCTCTCCTCTCTCTCTCTCCCCTCCTCTCTGTCTCTCTTCCCTCTCTATCTCGCTACCGCGCCAGGCCATGCCCCTTCACGGCCGACCACGCCCCCTTCACGGTCATTCCGGCCCGGTCACGCCCCCTTCACGTCGGCCACGCCCACTTCTGCCACATTAGGACTCAAAGGCCTTTTATATAATAGGATTATAAGATATGATGAAAATAATGGTATCTTTAGAAAGCCCATTTAATGGTGAGAAAAAACATATATAATATGTCTGGGTACAGTAAATTAGTAAGAGTAAAGTTACAGCTAAACACAAGCACAGCAGAAATGTAAAAATAGCCCTGGTCCAAGAAAATTTTAAAATGTTCTGGTCACTAAGGGGTTAAAGGGATACTAAGCCTAATTTTTTTCTTTTATGATTCAGATAGATCATGCAATTTTAAGCAACTTTCTAATTTACTCTTAATATAAATTTTTCCTTGTTCTCTTTATTTGAAAAAGCAGGAATCTAAGCTAAGGAGCTGTCCCATTTTTGGTTCAGCACCCTGGATAGTGCTTGCTGATTGGTAACTACATTTAGTCACCAATCAGCAAGCGTAACCCAGGTGCTGAACCAAAAATGGTCCAGCTCCTAAACTTACATTCTTACCTTTTCAGATAAAGATAGCAAGAGAACAAATACAAATTAATAATTGGAGTAAATTAGAAAGTTGCTTAAAATTGCATGATCTATATGAATCATGAAAGAAAAAAATGTGGGTTTAGTATCCCTTTAACTCAGTGTTTCTCGGTCCTCAAATTCCCCCAACAGTCCTGGTTTTCATTATAGCTGAACTAGAGCATAGGTGAAATAATCATCTGATGGATGAGAGCAGGTTAGTTACTGATTTGCTGATTACTTAGCCTGTGCACTGGTTCAGCTATAATGAAAACCAGGACTGTTGGTGGTACTTGAGGACCGCGGTTAAGAAACATTGCTTTAACTGACCCCTTGTAAATTGTAATACAAACTCAATGAACGCGCTAATATTGCTCCCTGAGCTATCCAATATCTCAACTTTATAAATAACAACGTAAATGTTCAAATGTGCACTGTCAGCGTTAAAGAGACACTCAAGTCAAAATTAAACTTTCATTATTCAGATAGAGCAGCAATTTTAAACAACTTTCCAATTAACTTCCACTAAAAATGTGCACAGTCTTTTTATATTTAAACTTTTTGAGTCACCAGCTCTTACTGAGCATGTGCAAGAATTCACAGAATCAATGTGTATGCATTTGTGATTGGCTGATGGCTGTCACATGGTACCTGTAAGCATTTATCATTGCACAAGCATTTCTAGTGAACTGCTTGTGCAATGCTGCCCCCCGCAGATTCGCATTAGCAGGGGGTGTCAATCAGCCCGATTGTATAGGTTTGGGTGGATTGAAGACTGCAGCCTTAGAGGCAGCGGACAAGTTATGGAGCGGTGGTCTTTAGACCGCTGCTTCATAACTGCTGTTTCTGGCGAACCTGAAGGCTTGATAATTCGGCCCCTTTGTGCTATTGCATTGTCTTGTTATCTTGCATTTGTTGATTATGCAAATCTACTGTGTTGACTGGTCCTTTAAATATGAATCATGCCAGGAAAGCACCACCTCTGCAGAAAAGACCACAGTCAGGAAATGCACAATGGAAAATAAAAGCACTGAATAAAACTGCTGTTATATGACTGTGGCTTCCTCATTCCCTGTGTGTTTCCAGAGAAGACGTGAGAGCTTTGGTATGTTTCAGATGCTAAATCATGTTTATGAGATAATATTCATAGTTTCTACATGAAAAAGAATAGGAGGAGGAAATATGGTTGACTTTTTGATGAGCACAGGACCTTTGTTGTTTCCAGCCTTTGTGTGATAAGAGATGGCCAAATGCATATGATGTATTGATGAAGATATTATAGGATCTCAGCAAAATCAATGGAGGGAGTTACATGACAGCAAAGTTGGACAACATTATTATTATTATTATCGGTTATTTGTAGAGCGCTAACAGAACATTTATATTTTGTTTGGAGAAAAAAAGCAAGGCCGTGAATAGGCTTAGGTCCAGGAAGTGACTTGCAAGATACCACCAAAGTTTGGTATATTTGATGTAAAATCAAAGGTGATTCATAGCATGTGCTGGCTGATTTGTATATGGAAGCACTTCACTGTGGTTTGTGAGGGAAACAGATGATTGTGCATTAAAACCCAACTGTTGAACCTATGGAAACAACCTGCTTCTCTGCAGGTGAGTTAGTTTGCTGGGAGTGGAATGCGATAGCTCACACCAAGAAATAGACCGATAATATCCCACGGTCAAGATCTAACCTATCAGATGAAACAGAATAGACCTTTATATCTAAAGTTGTATGTTCCTAGGAGTAACCATTGCTCCTCTATAGTACTGAAGAAACAAAAACGTAGACACCAGAAACCACAAAAGCAGTTTATACACAATGAATAATCATGAGTGTCACTTATAGCCAGGAAATTAATTCAGCTGACCTTCTGATCTAGAGGTGAGTAACATTTTAAAGACCACATGAATGGAGAGTTGGACTGCAATGAAATCTACTTTATTAATAATGTGATGAAATAGTAGGGGGGGGGGACATTTGGCTTGTCTGGGAGGAAGGTGGCACTTTTTCCTATTAACATAGCAGCATTCTTACATGTCACTGAAGAAATAGACCCTAACAGTGCCAGCTGTGTCCTAGATATGAAAGACAGCTACATTTCTTATGCTATATGATTATGTTACCATAACTCTAAATCAGGGGTTTTCAAAACTGTCCTCAGGCCTCATTAACAGGCCAGATTTTCAAGCTATCTGAAATGAAGCACAGGTGAAATAATCAGCTGATTAGTAAATATGGCTATTAACCTGTTCTCACCCAATGTAATCCTGAAAATCTGACCTGTTAGGGTGGCCTGAGTACAAGTGTATTCCTTCTGGCCAGTTACCTATAAAGAATGAATTCAAGTGTGTCTGTCCATGTTCATAATATTGTTATAAGAAAGGTTTTGTAGAGAGATAGATAGATAGAGAGAGAGAGAGAGAGAGAGAGAGAGAGAGAGAGAGAGAGAGAGAGAGAGAGAGAGAGAGAGAGAGAGAGAGAGAGAGAGAGAGAAAGATAGATAGATAGATAGATGAAATTGACATGATTCTGATAGATTATACAGGGAGTGCAGAATTATTAGGCAAGTTGTATTTTTGAGGATTAATTTTATTGAACAACAACCATGTTCTCAATGAACCCAAAAAAACTAATTAATATCAAAGCTGAATAGTTTTGGAAGTAGTTTTTAGTTTGTTTTTAGTTATAGCTATTTTAGGGGGATATCTGTGTGTGCAGGTGACTATTACTGTGCATAATTATTAGGCAACTTAACAAAAAACAAATATATACCAATTTCAATTATTTATTTTTAACAGTGAAACCAATATAACATCTCAACATTCACAAATATACATTTCTGACATTCAAAAACAAAACAAAAACAAATCAGTGACCAATATAGCCACCTTTCTTTGCAAGGACACTCAAAAGCCTGCCATCCATGGATTCTGTCAGTGTTTTGATCTGTTCACCATCAACATTGCGTGCAGCAGCAACCACAGCCTCCCAGACACTGTTCAGAGAGGTGTACTGTTTTCCCTCCTTGTAAATCTCACATTTGATGATGGACCACAGGCTCTCAATGGGGTTCAGATCAGGTGAACATGGAGGCCATGTCATTAGATTTTCTTCTTTTATACCCTTTCTTGCCAGCCACGCTATGGAGTACTTGGACGCGTGTGATGGAGCATTGTCCTGCATGAAAATCATGTTTTTCTTGAAGGATGCAGACTTCTTCCTGTACCACTGCTTGAAGAAGGTGTCTTCCAGAAACTGGCAGTAGGACTGGGAGTTGAGCTTGACTCCATCCTCAACCCGAAAAGGCCCCACAAGCTCATCTTTGATGATACCAGCCCAAACCAGTACTCCACCTCCACCTTGCTGGCGTCTGAGTCGGACTGGAGCTCTCTGCCCTTTACCAATCCAGCCACGGGCCCATCCATCTGGCCCATCAAGACTCACTCTCATTTCATCAGTCCATAAAACCTTAGAAAAATCAGTCTTGAGATATTTCTTGGCCCAGTCTTGACGTTTCAGCTTGTGTGTCTTGTTCAGTGGTGGTCGTCTTTCAGCCTTTCTTACCTTGGCCATGTCTCTGAGTATTGCACACCTAGTGCTTTTGGGCACTCCAGTGATGTTGCAGCTCTGAAATATGGCCAAACTTGTGGCAAGTGGCATCTTGGCAGCTGCACGCTTGACTTTTCTCAGTTCATGGGCAGTTATTTTGCGTCTTGATTTTTCCACACGCTTCTTGCGACCCTGTTGACTATTTTGAATGAAACGCTTGATTGTTCGATGATCACGCTTCAGAAGCTTTGCAATTTTAAGAGTACTGCATCCCTCTGCAAGATATCTCACTATTTTTGACTTTTCTGAGCCTGTCAAGTCCTTCTTTTGACCCATTTTGCCAAAGGAAAGGAAGTTGCCTAATAATTATGCACACCTGATATAGGGTGTTGATGTAATTAGACCACACCCCTTCTCATTACATAGATGCACATCACCTAATATGCTTAATTGGTAGTAGGCTTTCGAGCCTATACAGCTTGGAGTAAGAAAACATGCATAAAGAGGATGATGTGGTCAAAATACTCATTTGCCTAATAATTCTGCACTCCCTGTACAATTAAAACAAGTTTAAAAAAACTGTTACTTCTGTTATCAAATTTGCATCTTTCTTTATGTATCTTTTGTTAATATGTAGGTTATTTTCATTAGAACATACCTAGGTAGGCAGTGGGCACTATATGAATAACAATGTTGCAAACACATCTGCCATAAAGTGCGCTTTCCTGGGCAACTAAAAGTAAAAAGATAGACTTTGAGAAGTCCTGATCATGTTAACATATTTCCCCATAGACGTTAATGGAGCGAGCAAACCACCCACACTTGCACGCTAACCCTATCGTTTTTATTCAGGTGCACTTAACCTGACATAAATTATGAATATTCTTCACATACAGAACAATGCACCTTTTATTATAAATACATATTTTTATATATATATATATATATATATATATATATATATATATATATATATATATATATATATATAATATATATATGTGTATACCTATAGCTGTATATCTATTTATATATATATATATATCACTTATTATTTATGAGAAGACAAAGTGACATAAAATAATATCACTTTAACAAAGACTGGGATTTCAGCACTCTTTTAATAATAAATGACGCAACACTCTCATGATATAGTATCAAACTTGTGGGTTTATTACGTGTCAGATATACCCAAAAGACTACGAACTTGACTTATAGAATATAATAATCAACACACAAAATACAGTACAGTGAATATAAAAATTAATTCCATATCTTCTAGAATTCCTCCTAGAACATAACAGGACCGGTCCCAATTTCTACCACACCTCTACAAATGTGAATCTGTATAGTTAGTAAAGGATAAATATGTTGAGACTTAAATGAGTCATCAAGTCTTATTAAGTTTAGGTCAGTGAATCCAGACTTATATATATCCTTTCTAGCTAAACGTGGTATTCAGCAAAAAGTTTAGACGTACAAATTAATAACGTGCATACATGATAATATTGCACTAACATATGTCTATATATTCAATTATAGTTTAACATAGACCAATATTGTACAACACAACTGAAAAGCCACTATTATGTTTCACATTGCAATAGGAGCTAGCATTAGAGTATCAGAAATAAAGCTGCTAAAAATGGAAAGACAGCTTTTATCCTTAAATATTGCTCAATTTGTTTAAAGCTGAAATTCCTTGCTCAAAGCTGTTGTTACTGCAAGGTAAAGTCATGCATGCATATAGGAGCCAAGCGTAGAGTTGTATCAGTAAGTTAGAAAGTTCACCAAACCAGGTTGGGAAAGCTGTTGTTACTGCAGTGTAAAAGCATGCATGCAATTAAAGCCAAGCGTGGAGGTGTGTCAATATGTTAGAAAGTTCACCAAACCAGGTTGGGATATCGACACTACACAGCTGGGAGGCTTAGGCAGTCAATGAAGCAAAGAGAATTGTAGCCAAAATTTAACTTGAAAGCAAAGACAGCAAATTATGTGACATGCCCTGAGGAAGCCCCGTCTATCTCTCTATGACGAGGGGGTGAAACGCGCGTCGGCTATTGGCTGACCGGACCCATGTGATCTACCACGCTGAAGGAGCTAGCGTCTGAGTAAGCTGTTCTCGATAAGCGGCAAGTTTGAAAGCTGAATGCCCAGCTGTGGATTAAAGTAGGCTCTATGCTCTGGGAAAACTATCCGTTACAAGACGGCAAGCAAGGAAGCCTGTGAGGTGCTCTTCAAGAATGAAGGAGTAGAGAAAGAAATAAAAGATTTTTCTCATCCATCGAAAGTATGAAGATCCTGGCACAGATTGCTTGAAGAGATTGTCAATCTAACAGGAAAAGGTGCAGTCGACAGAGGGGTACAGTATATTAAGCATAAGTATCCTCCTGTACCTTTTCCGCTACATAATTTGCTGTCTTTGCTTTCAAGTTAAATTTTGGCTACAATTCTCTTTGCTTCATTGACTGCCTAAGCCTCCCAGCTGTGTAGTGTCGATATCCCAACCTGGTTTGGTGAACTTTCTAACATATTGACACACCTCCACGCTTGGCTTTAATTGCATGCATGCTTTTACACTGCAGTAACAACAGCTTTCCCAACCTGGTTTGGTGAACTTTCTAACTTACTGATACAACTCTACGCTTGGCTCCTATATGCATGCATGACTTTACCTTGCAGTAACAACAGCTTTGAGCAAGGAATTTCAGCTTTAAACAAATTGAGCAATATTTAAGGATAAAAGCTGTCTTTCCATTTTTAGCAGCTTTATTTCTGATACTCTAATGCTAGCTCCTATTGCAATGTGAAACATAATAGTGGCTTTTCAGTTGTGTTGTACAATATTGGTCTATGTTAAACTATAATTGAATATATAGACATATGTTAGTGCAATATTATCATGTATGCACGTTATTAATTTGTACGTCTAAACTTTTTGCTGAATACCACGTTTAGCTAGAAAGGATATATATAAGTCTGGATTCACTGACCTAAACTTAATAAGACTTGATGACTCATTTAAGTCTCAACATATTTATCCTTTACTAACTATACAGATTCACATTTGTAGAGGTGTGGTAGAAATTGGGACCGGTCCTGTTATGTTCTAGGAGGAATTCTAGAAGATATGGAATTAATTTTTATATTCACTGTACTGTATTTTGTGTGTTGATTATTATATTCTATAAGTCAAGTTCGTAGTCTTTTGGGTATATCTGACACGTAATAAACCCACAAGTTTGATACTATATCATGAGAGTGTTGCGTCATTTATTATTAAAAGAGTGCTGAAATCCCAGTCTTTGTTAAAGTGATATTATTTTATGTCACTTTGTCTTCTCATAAATAATAAGTGATTTCTATTGTATGGGTCTGCACCACATGCCTAGATACTGGTAAAATTTTAAAAAAATCCCATTATAAGGAATTTTTTCGAAAAACACTCCAATAAATTTTGCAATTTTTCCATTTACAAACTTTATTTTAATATATATATATATATATATGTGTGTGTGTGTGTGTGTGTATACCTATAGCTGTATATCTATTTATATATATGTGTATACCTATAGCTTTATATCTATTTATTTATATATATATATATATATATATATATATATATATATATATATATATATATATGTGTGTGTGTGTGTGTGTGTGTGTGTGTGTGTATACCTATAGCTGTATATCTATTTATATATATATGTGTATACCTATAGCTGTATATCTATTTATATATATATATATATATATATATATATATATATATATATATATATGTGTGTGTGTGTGTATACCTATAGCTGTATATCTATTTTTATATATATATATATATATATATATATATATGTGTGTGTATACCTATAGCTGTATATCTATTTCTATATATATATGTGTGTGTATACCTATAGCTGTATATCTATTTATATATATATATATATATATATGTGTGTGTGTGTGTATACCTATATCTGTATATCTATTTCTCTCTCTCTCTCTCTCTCTCTCTCTCTCTCTCTCTCTCTCTCTCTCTCTCTCTCTCTCTCTCTCTATATATATATATATATATATATATATATATATATATATATATATATATATATATATGTGTGTGTATACCTATAGCTGTATATCTATTTCTCTCTCTCTATCTATCTATCTATCTATCTATCTATCTATCTATCTATCTATATATATATGTGTATACCTATAGCTGTATATCTATATATATATATATATATATATATATATATATATATATATATATATATATATATGTGTGTGTATACCTATAGCTGTATATCTATTTATATATATATATATATATATATATATATATATATATATATATATATATATATATATATATGTGTGTATACCTATAGCTGTATATCTATTTATATATATATATGTGTATACCTATAGCTGTATATCTATTTATATATATATATATATATATGTGTGTGTGTGTGTGTGTATACCTATAGCTGTATATCTATTTATATATATATATATATATATATATGTGTGTGTATACCTATAGCTGTATATCTATTTCTCTCTCTCTCTATATATATATATATATATATATATATATATATATATATATATATATATATATATATATATATATATATATATATATATATATATATATATATAGGTATAGATATGTATTTTTACATTAACAGTATCAGATAAATATCTCAAAAAATATATATATATTTTTACAATGTATAAGAATTTTAAATAATTTTTCTTAATATTTTTTAATATTTAATATTTAAATAAAGCGCATTGAAGATAGCTTTTTAAATAATTTGTAACTATTTTTTATCAGACAGTGTTTATATGAGTGTAACTGTACATTTACATGTATTCATGTTGTGCTTTATGCAACATTGTTTTCAACCCTTACCCTTTACGTGAGCTCTGAAGTCACGTGTTAAATTTTATTGCGATCGAGCGAACACATTTATTTTCAACTCATAACACGTGCTATTTCTGTTGTACTCAAAAAGCAGGGAAAACAAAACAAAATTGCTTGTGTGCAACAATTAGCACGCCACTCGTAATCTAGCCCATATTCTGCAGAATGTTACACTCAGGTCAGCATTAGGCGAATTATTATAATTAAACAGGAGTAGAATTAAACATTGGTTAAAATGAGATGAGCACTTGGTTCCTTTTATGTCCACCGAGATCTGTACTGAAATAATGTATTAAAGTGTTCAATAAAGACAATGATAAGTTCAGTTGCCTATTTACCGAAATGCAAATCTTTGAATTATCTATTTCTTAATTTAATTTGTTTTTAATCCTGAATGTTTCACTGTGCAGGTTATGAACGGCCACAAGCTCCAACCTCGTTTTGTTCCGTATTAATGCACATAAATATGTATACATCTCATAGGCTCTGAGTGGCCTTTTGCAGAGCTATAGGGTACACTGCAGCTTTATGAATAAATGATAATGGTAATATAGCGTGATCACAAACTGATTGTGAGAGATTCCTTAGCACTGGAAATCCTAGGGATGGCTTTTATTTTGTCTGAATACATTTATGTAAAAAATGACTCTGTATCCATCAACTTGTTATATATTTATTGTTCTCTCCATCTCTTTCTCTTTCTTTCTCTCTTCCTCTGTTCACTTGGATAATAAGATTTGTATCCTTAGTCTTAGATTTAGCAAAACTGAATTTCATTTATGTTAAATGCTGCTAACCCTTTTTTTGTAGTATGACCCTTATCCTTTTCTAGCAGTATATTTAATTTACTCCCTGTCCTGTTTATCTACTAAAATGTTTAATTGTTGAATAGTTAAATGTTTATTTGTAATTAAAATAAAAAAAAATGATAAATATTTTAATAATTTTTTTATGCTTGCTTTTTGTGTAAACTCTGCTTGTTTCTTGCTCCCTATAGAGTCTGAAAAGTGAATTCTGTGACTTAAGTTTCCTTCAAAATTATGCAATTTGCCTTAACTAACTATCACCTAGATTACGAGTTTTGCGCTATGCCGTGTGCGTAAGGAACGCAATAAAATGAGCGGTCCCGCACTCTCCATAGCACGGCCATTACGAGTTACTGAAAAGTCTCTTTGTGCTGTGCGCTCTGGTGAGTTAAGCTCCATAACACCTGCGATCGCGGAATGGAGATCACTGTAACGCAACCCCATTGATGTCTATGGGGAAAAGAAAGTTATGTTTAAACCTAACACCCTAACATAACCCCCTAGTCTAAACACCCCTAATCTGCCACCCCCCAACATCACCGACACTAATAAAAGTTATTAACCCCTATTACGCCGCTCCCTTACATCGCCGACACTAATATTAACCCCTATTCCACTTCCCCCCGACATCGCCGACACTAATAAAAGTTATTAACTCCTATTCCGCCACTCCCTTACATCGCCGACACTAATATTAACCCCTATTCCACTGCCCCCCGACAACGCCGACACTAATAAAAGGTATTAACCCCTATTTCGCCGCTCCCCTACATCACAGACACTAATAAAAGTTATTAACCCCTATTACGCCGCTCCCTTACATCGCCGACACTAATATTAACCCCTATTCCACTGCCCCCCGACATGGCCGACACTAATAAAAGTTATTAACACCTAGTCCGCCACTCCCTTGCATCGCCGACACTAATATTAACTCCTATTCCACTGCCCCCTAACATCGTCGACACTAATAAAAGGTATTAACCCCTATTCCGCCGCTCCCCTACATCGCCGACACTAATAAAAGTTATTATCCCCTAATCTGCTGCCCCATCGCCGAAACCTAAATAAACCTATTAACCCCTAATTCGCTGGCCCCCCACATCGCCAACACTATAACAAAGTATTAACCCCTAAACCTCCAGCTTCCCCACATCGTAACTACTAAACTAAACCTATTAAACCCAAAACTGCCACCCCCCCCACATCGCAATACACTAAATTAAACTATTAACCCCTAAACCTAACACCCCCCTAACTTTAAATTAAAAACTTACCTGTGAAATAAATAAAAAAATAAGTTTAAACATTGTTGCTAACCCTGTGGTACCCATACATCTGCCACTGTGCCCAAGAGACCATTGGCTTCCTTCTCTGACCAGTGTGTAAGACACCCTGTGGGAACTACCCTGCATCCCTGGATTTCCTCTGGTGGGACGAGGATCTCATCAGCTCCAGTTTCCTAGGAGTCTGCCGGGCGACTCTTTGGTCTCGGCCTGCACTGCACACTGTTGCATTCCATCACGTGAGTAGGTTTATGCTTACTCTCTTGTCCTATTCCATTCCAGTCTGATCTGCACTATGTGGCGCCCTCTACCTTTTGTATTCTAGATGTATTGATCCTGTGTTGTGGCGTGACACATTAGAGGAGCTGCCTGAGGATTTTGGAATTCTCTACACCAGGACTTTATCTAGCTTTATTACATTTGGACATTTTATTTTATTTATCCTATTTGTCATTTGCTTTTGTGCTACATATGTGTTATGTATTGTACTTTCTGCGCATTTTGGCAATACTGGTGATATCAATATGTTATGCTGATATCCATCATTTTTGCTATTGAAATATCGGTGACTACACTAAGTCTAGTGATATTTTTATACCAGCTAAGATACATCAATTTATTTATATTTATATTACATTTGTTAAAGGTATATTATTTTATTTTTTATTTTTATATTATTTGTATATTATTGTATTCATTACTCATTTTACAATTGCTTACCTTTGGCGCCTCTTATAGATACTGGTCAGGCGTCAGCCACCCCCCTTTTTTGCCTGCCGTGCATCTGTATATCTCTTTTCTTGTTCTCGCCTTATCTCTAAGAGAGCAGACAAAATGTTATCTATTAATGAACGTAACAACAAGAGATTACTCTTGGGGTCTACTAGGTCAAACAATACAGATTTAGATGCTATGAATGAAAACTCCTCCGAAGTACCGATTCAGACAATGTTTTTTAGATTGGAAGAGCAGTTTAGGAACGAATGCAGACACTGGTGGGACCTTGACACCCTTAAAAAATATCTTAATAATAAACAAATACCGAGAGGTCTGCGTATGTTCAAAGGCTGCTCCTTCAAAGATAATACAGCTCTTTTGTCCGAACGGGAAGGTGCATTAAATGAGTGCTCTTTTAAACTCATTAATATTTTGATAGCCCATAGAGAGAAACTAGTCAGTGAGGCTAGTAATGAGATTGAAAAGATTAAAAAACAACTACATACTGTTAAGACTAATGAGCAGTATATTGACTTGAACAATTGATAAATTTGAACAAGACATTATCACTCTTAAAAAAATGAAACTTGCAAGGGATAATTATGACTACTTACAGGGTATAGTCTATACATACATGAAAGAAAGAAAGAAAGAAAGAAAGAAAGAAAGAAAGAAAGAAAGATACAACAGGGGCACAACAATATGACTAATTTAGGGGAAAACACTATTATTAACAAGGCTACAGGGGGATCAGCATCTAGGAATCATCCCAATCATGGTTATCGTAACCTCATTTTGAAAGAAAATAATATCCCCCGAGGAATAACAACTATTTTTCCCCTAGGTACAATTCAAATGGACACAAGAGGGATAGAACTAACTATCACTCTAGAAATAATAAACCCAACTATCATTCATACAAAGAACATTATAACAATAATCCATTTAAGGGCCAGATACACGCCTTTACCCCTAAATAGAACCCCAGTAATGGTTATAATAGATATGTATCCACCAATAGATATGAGTTTTTAGGAGAAGAAAGACCAACTAGATATGAAGAACACTTTGTTCCTAGACATGAACAGCATCATGTCCCTAGGTTCCACATTAATCAAGGATTTAGATTCAATTTTAACAACCATTCAACTGACAACCATACACCGAATACTCATACCCATAACCAGAGATCTAATCATTACTCACATAACGCTACACCAAATACTCTTAACCCCAATCAGACGTCGAATCAACGTCAAAATTTTGATTAGAATTCTGCCAGCCATGGTCCACCATCTATTATTCAAATGAGATCTAGGCCAGACGAACAGTTATACAACCAACCATCCACATCCTCTAATATTGATTCTTGTAGGGGTGATAATGATTATTTTGACAACCAGTCTTTTTTAGGCAGGCGCCCCAAACCCAGGTTTCACCAACCGAAAATTGCGGAATTGCCCACGAAGACTTGGAAAGAGAGGACGTAAATCAACCCTCAAAGAGAACAGATTACAGAGATTAGCAAGTGGGATTTTTCATTTATCTTCCCACACTTTATCAAAGGATGAAATAAGAGTTTTAGAAAAAGGCCTTTCTTTTAGTCCTTCCAAATCTCACAATTTGTTCGAGCTATATGTAGATGTTAATAGATTTGTTCGCAAACTATCCCTTCAGAAATACTTTGCAGAAAAGAAATTGAAGTCCGATATGTGTCCTATTTTAACTGACAATATGGATACTAGATTATCCTCTAATATAATTTATCATGAGCCAGAAAATCTAACAGACCATCTATTGGATGATTTTGTCCACTCTCATTTGAAACCTAAAAACTTTTATTCTTTTCTTAGCAACAACACATATCTGAATCTATTTAAGGAATATATACTAGAAGACCTAGAAAGACTCCCAAAAAACTCAGATCACATTAAATCCAACCTTAATGCTAAAGAAAGGAATACCTTAAAATGTTTTAAAAACAACCCCCAGCTAGTGATACGTCAGGCAGATAAGGGGGGAGGGATCATATTACAGGATCTCTCTGACTATTTAACAGAAGCCTATAAAATACTTGGAGACAGGAATTATTATCAAAAACTATCATCAGACCCCACAGACAAATATCTAAAAACACTTTTAGAGATTGTTAACTTTGGGTACCAAGAAGCTATTTTATTAAAGGCAGAAAGAGATTACCTTATCCCCATCAAACCTAATTGTGCATTCTATTATCACCTACCTAAGGTGCATAAGAATGCACAGTGCCTCCCTGGTAGACCCATCATCGCGGGTATTGTGTCAGCATATGTGAACTGTTTTTTACAACGGTATGTACTCACTTTAGATTCATATATAAAAGATTCTCCTGGTTCCATTTAAAATTTGGATAATTATGTTATACATGAAGATTATATATGGATCTCATGTGATGTACACGCTTCATATTCAAATATACAACACAAATGGGGCCTCAATGCTATCTCTAAATATCAGAAAGGTGACTTTTATATCCCTGATTTACAGAAATAATTTATTTTACAATTAATTGCTTTTATAATACAACACAATTATTTTGTTTTCCAAGATGAATATTATTTACAACTTAAGGGTACTGCCATGGGGACCAGGTTCGCCCCGAGCTTTGCCAATCTTTTTATGGGCATTTTTGAAGATCTTTACATTTATGGCTCGACATTTCAGGCTTCTATGGCAGATATATAGATGACCTGCTGTTTTGTGGAAGGGGGATAAAGGTTCCGCCGAATCTTTTGTCACACACCTCAATTCCAATAATATGGGTCTGACTTTTTCAAGTAGCATCGAGGAGAGGTCCATAGTGTTCTTGGATCTATGTTTGTCCTTTTGTATGGATAACAGAATTATTACCACTACTCATTTTAAGACCGTTGATTGTAATAGTTATCTTAATTATAAGAGCAATCATCACAATTCCTGGAAAAATAATATACCATATGGAGCGTTTAAAAGAATTTGCAGAAATTGTAGTCTTCTTAATGATTATGAACTACAGAGTATCATTCTTGGGAAGAATCGCTTTATCGAAAAAGGATACCCTGAACATGTAATTAATGCTGCATATGAACATGCAAAACTGATGATAGAAATTCCTATTTTGGACCAAAGGTCAAAAACAACATTAATAAGGATTACCAAGCTAATTCCACCTTTATTACCCAGTACAGTGTAAATCATATGAGAATTAAACGTATCATCAAAAAACATTGGGGACTGTTGTAGGGACCCCACACTTGGTAAACAAATAGCACCTGAACCTAGATGTGTATTTAAGAGAGCACCTACCTTAAAAAATTATCTGGCACCTAAGGTGGTGGTTCACAAAACCAGTGATAGAACTTACCACATTAAATCAGCAAAAAACTCAGATTTTTGTACATTATCCCACATTAAACTTACTACTAGAAAAGGGGTAGCTAAGTGCCATCTTAAAAATTGCAACATGCAAATTTATTAATCCCGGTTGCAATTCCTTTTCTTCCCATACTACAAATAAAAAGTTTATGATCCATCAAAATCTGTCATGCACATCTACATATGTTGTGTATCTGTTAACCTGCAAATTTTGTGGGGTTCAATACGTGGGCCGCACGTGCAGATTAATTATAAATAGATGTAACAAACACTTTAGAAATATGAAGAATAACTTCAAAAATCATAGTGTCTATAGACACTGTAATATGAACCATAATGGTTCTCTCAATACTTTCAATATTTGTCCTATTGAATACATCCCTCCATCCCACCTTTACAATAGATTCAATAGATTGAGACAGAGGGAAACATATTGGATATACAAAATGAAAACTTTTTTTCCCTCTGGTCTCAATATGAATATGAATCTGGCTGCCTTTTAAACCCTTTAGATTTACACTTCTTCCCTAGTGTTGTTCCTTTCTGTCAGTGATGCCTCTTTGTCTGCTCATAGGCACTTGATGCATTGCCGTATATTCTGTATTCACTTTGGAATTTATTATTTACTGGTCACCATCCTATTTTGACCTATATCACCCTGACACCGCCTGTTCTACACTCTAGGTACCACTCTTGGGTCGGATACCATTAGTTAGCTTTGAGTTTGTGTCACTGATATCCTATATATCATTATTACTTTCATTCTTAATTTCTGCCTTGACTTTTGTTTTAATATTATTATTTATTATTCCTTATTTTTCTCATTTTTGAGTACCATTTGCATTATTCAGTTCTACCGATTTAGTATTATGTATGATTCCCTTACTGCATTCACGTTTATCATCATTTATTAGGTTGTCATATTGGCTCATCAAGCCATTGATTCACGACCTCTATTCATTATTGTTGCTATGGCTAGCATGTTATATTGACATGGCTGTAAGACCATGTTGATATTGTTCACAATTTGTTCCCCACGCCCTTTCTCCTTCTCATTGGTCTGGTTATTTTTCCTAATGCCTTACCACTTCTGCACTCCCTCTCACATTGGTTGTTTATCATTGTGACGTCTATGACACTTAGTCTACTCCACCTCCTTATTGTTCTCGTTATTTTCCATGATGCTCCTTATCACTTTCGCACTCACATTATTTTTTTTTCATTGTGACATTTATCACACTTTGTCTACTCCCCCTAAATTTTATATTTTATATCATCTATTATACGGGCTGATTATTCTTTTTGCAATTTATTTGGAGTCAGATGGAATTTGTGTAGAGACGTTGTGGATTTTTGATACCTACTGAACTGTCTTTCTATCGTATTAGTTAGTATGGAAGATGACTCCAAATGAACATGCCTTCTGTCACACCCACTCCTCTCTGAGTCTGTCCCCCTACGTCATCTGTTACATTCTATTCACATTGTAACATACACACTTGTAAACAACATTTTCATTTAGATATACCTATATCTGTACATATATAGATTTGACGTTTCCCTTTTTGGATATGTTCTCTGTTACGCTTGTTCTCTATTGTTATGTTTACATAGTTCGCCATGCTTTTACCATAACCTAACACACTTAATAGCTTAACACATGCCGTATCCTATGCTCTTGCCTGCGCCCCCTGTACATGATTGGATATCCTAAGAGATAACGTTAACCGTCACTACCCCTTTTATTTTTATTTTCTAAATTTATAATAACAGTGCTCTTATCAATATAGACATTATATGCACTATATAATTATAAGTGATATTATTCTGTTGTCCTGTAGGATATACTAACTCCTGAACAATTGGGACTCTCCCTGTATACTACGAAAAAACTGGGCTTTTGTGATGAATTACACTTAGAACAGCTGTGTAATTTGTGGGTGTGGAACCCTCCCACATGCTAATTGGATATCACTAGTTATAAGTGTGGCAGCTTTGGGAATGTTTGTACAGCCTGATGAAACTGTGCAGTGACACGGAGAAACACTTTTTTTTTATGTTTTTAATTTTTTAATAAACTTTTAACATTTGTGACTTTGCTGCTGCACTTTTATCTTTCATCTGCCGGATTTACAACATTGTTGCTAACCCTGTAGTACCAATACATCTGCCACTGTGCCCAAGAGAGCGTTGGCTTCCTTCTCTGACCAGTGTGTGAGACACCCTGTGGGAACTACCCTGCATCCCTGGATTTCCTCTGGTGGGACGATGATCTCATTAGCTCCAGTTGCCTAGGAGTCTGCAGGGCGACTCTTTGGTCTCGGCCTGCACTGCACACTGTTGCATTCCATCACGTGAGTAGGTTTATGCTTACTCTCTTGTCCTATTCCATTCCAGTCTGATCTGCACTATGTGGCGCCCTCTACCTTTTGTATTCTAAGTTTAAACTATAAATTAACCTAACATAACTATTCTAATAAAATTTAAAAAAACTACCAATTAAAAACCTAAATTTAAAAAAACCTAACACTACGAAGAAAAAAAAATCTAACATTACAAAAAATAATAAACACTAAATTACGAAAAATAAAAAAGATTACAGAAAATAATAAACAAAATGATCAAAAATAGAAACAAATACACATAATCTAATAGCCTTATAAAAATAAAAAAGCCCCCCAAATAAACACCCCCCCTAACCTACAATAAACTACCAATAGCCCTTAAAATGGCATTTTGTAGGGCATTGCATTGAACAGCCAATAGGATTTCAGTAGCTCTCATCCTATTGGCTGTTTTGAACAGACAATAGGATTTCAGAAGCTCTCATCCTATTGGCTGATTTGAATTTGAAAAATCAAATCAGCCAATAGGAATGCAAGGTATGCCATTTTGAAACGGCTACCTTGCAATTAAACTTCAGTGTATGGCAGTGACCGTATGAAGAGGACGTTCTGCGCAGGATGTCTTCACCGTCCTGGATAGCTCTGAGCCACCGGGATGAAGATAGAAGACGTCCCCGAGATGGATGAAGGTGTCGCCGCCTAGATGAAGATTTCTCACCACCTGGATGAAGATTGATGTCCGGACTTCAGGAACTGTGAGTAGATTTTATGGGGTTAGTGTTAGGTATTTTTTGGGGGTGGTTTTTTTTTTAGATAAGGTCTTTGGGCACTTGTAAAAGAGCTGAATGCCCTTTTAAGGGCCGTAAAAGAGCTGAATGTCCCTTTAAAGGCAATGCCCATACAAATGCCCCTTTAGGGGCAATGGGAAGTTTAGGATTTTTTAGAGCTAGGTTTTTTTAATTTTGGGGGATTGGTTGGGTGGGGGCGTTACTTTTAGTGGGACTTTTTTATGTAAAAGAGCTGTTTAACATAGGGCAATGCCCTACCAAAGGCTATTTGAAGGGCTATTGGTAGTTTATTGTAGGTTAGGGGTTTTTTATTTTAGGGGGGCTTTTTTATAGGGCTATTAGATTAGGTGTAATTGTTTTTATTTTTGATAATTTCGTTTATTATTTTTTGTAATCTTAGAGTTTTTTATTTTTCGTAATTTAGTGTTTATTATTTTTTGTAAGTTTAGATTTTTAAATTTTTTTCGTAGTGTTAGGTTTTTTAAAATTTTTAATTTAGAGGGGGCGTGTCCAAGCCACAGCCATGAACAGACGTGCTTCTTAGCTGCTCCGGTACAATCCTGAACATTTGGACATTTATCTTCAACTTTTGTAATCATCACCTCAATACTTTTATGAAGTATCTTTCGGAAGAAGAGGATAGATCTATAATGAAGCTATTTCTACTATGATCCTGCACCTAAGTTGTTGCTAACCGCCCGAGTTTACTGGCTGTGGCCCAGGTTACTATTTTACCATCTCCCCCCCCCCCCCCCCCCCCGGCCTCATATTTAGCTGGGTAGAACATGTGCAGCTGTGCATAAAGGAGATTGCATTCGGAAGAGGGCTAAGCAACTTCATCCACTAAATTTAGAAAGCTAATAAGAGTGCACTATCCTAAGATGGAGGCCCCAATAACAGCCATGCTACAGTCCCTCTCGCACAAGATGGATGGACAACACGCTTCCCTTAAGGCGGCACTGAAATCTGAGAGAACTGACGATGCTGCGGACATGTATCGCAGCTCAGACTACAGCCTACTTACTTCACAAGCGGAGATTGCGGTGGCCTACAATAGCGAGTACCCCGATAGCCCGGACAATGCTGCACATATAGCGGGTCCACTGATAGTTAATGAAGAGTCATGGGGCAATACGCTACTGGTCGTCACTCTTTCCACGCGCCTCTACTTTGACAACTTGTCTGGCGACATCGAGCCGATGCTGGACCCCCTGGAGATGCGGCCGGTCGAAAGGAGGTTTCGGCTAGGCTTCAATCTTCAACATTCTCTCTCAAGCTGGACTTGCCCTGCTATAGACTTACCGGTAAGCGGGTTGTCAAGGTTCCAAGATGCCTTTATGTCACCCAAAGGGCTTTATCGGCAGAACTCTCATCACCCTGAGATTGAGTTTTTGTGGTTTAACTACCCACGCTTCTGCCCCCACAAAGTGACTGGTATAGGCTGAAACAAAGCAGTGATTTATTGTGACATGGACTCTTACCCTCAGTCTAGGGTCTGATTTGTCCTCACTGTCTTGCTATATATGTTTAATCACCTTACAACTGTTTCTCAGGCGGGGATGATATTCTCTGGTTTGCTATGTTATTTTTAGATGTCATTATGAGATGTTTTTTTTTTCCTTTTCCTCGCTCTTTATTTGTTTGTTGGTTGGTATTATCTAGAAACCAAGTGAGATATCTACAACCTTAATGTTGGTTATATATAGGGGCCCTTTGTGTGGTAAACATCCCTTCCGGGTTATCTACATGTTACTAGATTTATTGCATATCTAGACTAGCTAAGCTCCTGTTTGTAACTCATCTCATATTTGCGCACCGAAAGAGTAATATGATATATTTAAGTTATGATCTTACTTGCTTAATCAACATACTTCTATGAACTGCCTATAAAACTAGGTCCGTGTACTAATAGTTATTTGTATGACCATATTGTGCTTATAGTGCAGATAGCTAACTGTTAAAGAGCAGAGTTTAGGCATATTGGCGTACATAGATTACATAAACTGTGAGATGCGCATGTTGTAGTATGCTGTCTTTTCTATTAACACTAGGCAATTATTTTCTGCCCTCCATGTATGCTCAATCAACTTTCTCACTATGAACTGTACTTGAAATTGGGTTTGCGTTCTAAATAAGGAAATTTGAGCTGTTTACCCCGCTTTTTGAGTTGTCCTAGATTATCCTAGATTATTAACTAGTTATTTGACACAATCTGTAGCCTAGTCATATCAGACTGACCCCGTCTATAGTCTATGTCCACAAAGTCACATACCACTTCAGTCCAACAAATGTCAAAGGACTCTCTTAGCTATTTCCTCCTATATATATTAATAAAGATTGAGTTGATATTATTTTACACTAGGTTGGGCCATTCTCACTCCTCTAGCTCCCTTGCATCCTTATTATTCAATGTGCCTCTCCCTTTATTCTATCCCATAAGAATTGATGTAGCCTTTAAAGCCCAACTGACATCTCAGGTCCAGTGGGTCTCACCCCTGCCCCCAATCATTAAGACAATTATCCTCATCACAATTCTTCCCCTTATCCAATTTTTTATAGGCTAGTGTTGTCCATTGATCCCACCAGACATCTTATATCATTTGGGGACCCGCTCCAGCCCCTAATATTGTCACTCCCATCTCCTCCTGGATCCTTTAGCCTCCGCATAGCAAACCCCGCTTGCATATTTGTCTTGGTTAACGACACCTAGTTACAACCCCTACCCTTAACAATATAATCTTGGAGGTCCGGTTTTCTTTAATAGAATTCCCCCCCCACCCCTTATTGAGCGGCTCTCCACCTATTACCTGGCTCACTAACTAGGCTCACCACGTATATGTCTTCCATTCTAAGTGGAACTTTATATTATTTATTTAACCCTAAAGTGACATTTTAGGCAACCACTAAACCTTTTCACACACTTTTTTCTGACCACCAATTTGTAATGTGTTTGAGTCCTAGTTACCATAAAATAATCTATAATGAAAAATGAGGTCATTTCTATCTTGACTCAACATCCCATAGCATCTTTTTCATGATCCCTGTATTACAAATTTGCTCACAGAGTACCACTCTTCAGTAAGGTTTCTCATGTACCATGTATTATTCATTTTCTTGCACACCTATTTGTGACTTATATTGTATGTCATTAGAGTTACTGCTTTTTGTCTTATTCCAAACACCACTATTGGCAGAATGTTGAGTGTTATTGATTTCTGTTTATCTTTGAAACCTCAATAAAAAAAGATATTTAAAAAAAAAAATAATTTAGGTTTTTAATTGGTAGTTTTTTTAATTTTATTAGAATATAATAATTATGTTAGGTTAATTTATAGTTTAAACTTATTTATTTTTTTATTTCAGAGGCAAGTTTTTTATTTTTAAGTATAGTTATATTGTAATTTTAATTTAAAGGGGGTGCTAGGTTTAGGGGTTAATAGTTTAATTTAGTGTTTTGCGATGTGGGGGTGGCGGTTTAGGGGTTAATAGGTTTAGTTTAGTAGTTACGTTGTGGGGAGGCTGGAGGTTTAGAGGTTAATACTTTATTATAGTGTTGGCGATGTGGGGGGGCGGAGGTTTAGGGATCAATAGGTTTATTTAGGTGTTGTCAATGTCGGGAGCAGTGGATTAGGGTTTAATAACTTGTATTAGTGTCGGCGATGTCAAGGAGCGGCGGTTTAGGGATTAATAGGTTTATATAGTGCCTGCAATGTCAGGGGGCGGCGGATTAGGGGTTAATAGTTTTATTTAATAGTCGCAATGTGGGTGGCAAATTAGGGGTTAATAAATTTAATATAGTGTTTGCGATGCGGGAGGGCGGCGGTTTAGGGGTTAATAGGTAGTTTATGGGTGTTAGTGTACTTTGCAACATTTTAGTTATGAGTTTTGTGAAACATTTTTGTTTCGCAAAATCCATAACTACTGCTCTCAGATGGCGGTATGGATTGTGTCGGTATAAGCTGTAATGCAAGCATTTTAGCTGGACCGCACAACCTGTAATACGGCACTAGGAAAATCCTGCACTCAAACGTTATTTTTTTGAGTGCGAAATGGACGTTGCCTTAAAGGCTAAAATGTTTTTTGTGGTATAACTATACCACCGTGACTCATAATATGCGTTCCCGGCCATTCCACGCACAATGGCCAATTTTTCAGCGGTATAGCTGTACCGCAGAACTCGTAATCTAGCCGTATGTGATTGCTTAGCGCAGAGGACACAAAGTTACAGCTGGCCATAATTGTCCACAATTAAAGGGTCAGTCTACACTAAACATGTTTAAAAAGATAGATAACACCCTTACTACCCATTCCCCAGCTTTGCACAACTAACATTGTTATATTAATATACTTTATAACATTTAAACCTCTAAATTTCTGCTTTTTTCTAAACCACTATAGACAGCCTCTTATCACATGCTTTTTTATTAGCTTTTCACAACAAGTGACTAAGGAGGATATTTATCAAAGCCTCAACTATGCTGCATTCGCCGGCACCAATACGCTCGCCTAACATTGCATAACATTGCGGCCGCGGACCAGAATACACTCTCCATATTTATAAAAAAAAAGCCACGCACCAAGTACGAGGTGATGAACATCAGACTGTTGTTAACTAGCATTCATCGGTCTCGCTGCTATTCGGCCTTTTCCCAACTTTATTTATATCCTGTCACTAAACGCCGCCATTATACTAAAATGTTTAACCCCTATCTCGGCACTCCCGGACCCCGCCACAACTGTAATAAAGTTATTAACCCCTATTCTGCCACTCCCAGACCCAGCCGCCACTAAATAAATGTATTAACCCCTATTACGCTGCTCCCGGACCCCATTGCCACCTATATAAATGTATTAACCCCTAAACCTCTGGCCTCCCACATCACTACCATTAACTAAACCTATTAACCCCTAAAACGCCAGCCCCCAACATCGCCATAAACTAAATTAAGCTATTAACCCCTAAACCTAACAACCCGCTAACTTTACATTAAAATTACAACCCTATCCTATAATAAATTACCACTTACCTTTAGAATTAAAATAAACTATATTAAACTATTAATTAACCTACCCTAACTATTATACTAAAATTACATTAAACTAGCAATTAAATTAACTATATTACATATTAAAAAAACCTAACTCTACTCAAATTATTTAAATCTACTATTAAAAATTACTGTTACAAAAAACCCCCCACTAAGTTACAAAAAACAAAAAAACACAGTATCAAAAATAAAAACAAATTACACCTAAGCTAATAGCCCCCCCCAAAATAAAAAAAAACCCTAGCCTACAATAAACTACCAATGGCCCTTAAAAGGGCCTTTTGCGGGGCATTGCCCCAAAGAAATCAGCTCTTTTACCTGTAAAAGAAAAATACAAACACCCCCAACAGTAAAACCCACCACCCCCCCAACCAACCCCCCCAAATAAAAAGCCTATCTAAAAAACCTAATCTCCCCATTGCCCTGAAAAAGGCATTTGTATGGGCATTGCCCTTAAAAGGGCATTTAGCTCTTTTACATGCCCAGACCCTACTCTAAAAATATAACCCACCCAAAAAACCCTTCCCGTTTTTGAAGTTCCGCTTGAAGGATCCATCCAGCTGGCAAGAAGTCTTCATCCAGGCGGCCTCTTCTATCTTCATCCAGCCGGCGAAGTCTTCATCCATGCGGCCTCTTCTATCTTCATCCAGGCGGCAAAGTCTTCATCCATGCGGCCTCTTCTATCTTCATCCATCCGGCACGGAGTGGGTCCATCCTGAAGACATCCGGTGCGGAGCTCCTCTTCAAAGAGCTCTCATCCTATTGGCTGATTGGAACAGCCAATAGGATGAGAGCCGCTCAAATCCTATTGGCTGATTGGAACAGTCAATAGGATTTTTGCAGCTCTAATCCTATTGGCTGATTGGAATGTTTCAGCCAATAGGAATGCAAGGGACGCCATCTTGGATGACGTCACTTGCATTCAAGTTCCAGTTTACAGCAGCGACCGTATTGAAGAGGATCTCCGCGCCGGATTTCTTCAGGATGGACCCGCTCCGCACCAGATGGATGAAGATAGAAGAGGCCACATGGATGAAGACTTTGCCGGCTGGATGAAGATAGAAGAGGCCACCCGGATGAAGACTTCTTGCCGGCTGGATGGATCCCTCAAGCAGAACTTCAAAAACTGTAAGTGGATTGTCGGGGGTTGGTGTTAGGTTTATTTAAGGTTTTTTTGGGTGGGTTTTATTTTTAGAGTAGGGTCTGGGCATGTAAAAGAGCTAAATGCCCTTTTATGGGCAATGCCCATACAAATGCCATTTTCAGGACAATGGGGAGCTTAGGTTTTTTAGATAGGCTTTTTATTTGGAGGGGTTGGTTGGGGGGTGGGTTTTACTGTTGGGGGGTGTTTGTATTTTTTTACAGGTAAAAGAGCTGATTTCTTTGGGGCAATGCCCCGCAAAAAGCCCTTTTAAGGGCTATTGGTAGTTTAGTTTAGGCTAGGGTTTTTTTTTATTTTGGGTGGGCTTTTTTTATTTTGATAGGGCTATTAGATTAGGTGTAATTAGTGTAAAGATCTTGTCATTTGTTTTTTATTTTCTGTAATTTAGTGGGGGGTTTGTAACTTAGCTCATTTTATTTAATTTAGTTAATTGTATTTAATTTAGTTAATTTATTTAATTGTAGTGTAGTGTTAGGTGTTAGTGCAACTTCGGTTAGGTTTTATTTTACAGGTAAATTTGTATTTATTTAGCTAGGTAGTTAGTAAATAGTTAATAACTATTTAATAACTATTCTAACTAGTTAAAATAAATACAAACTTACCTGTAACATAAAAATAAAGCCTAAGCTAGCTACAATGTAACTATTAGTTATATTGTAGCTAGCTTAGGGTTTATTTTACAGGTATTTAGTTTTAAATAGGAATAATTTAGGTAATGATAGTAATTTTTATTTATATTTATTTTATATATATATATATAATTATTTAATTTAAGTTAGGGGGTGTTAGGGTTAGACTTAGATTTAGGGGTTAATAAATTTAATATAGTGCCGGCGATGTTGGGGGCGGCAGATTAGGGGTTAATAAATGTAGTTAGGTGGCGGCAATGTTAGGGACAGCAGATTAGGGGTTAATAATATTTAACTAGTGTTTGTGATGCGGGAGTGTGGCAGTGTAGGGGTTAATATGTTTATTATAGTGGCAGCTATGTCGGCAGTGGCAGATTAGTGGTTAATAATTTTATTTTAGTGTTTGTGATGCGGGAGGGCCTCAGTTTAGGGGTTGATAGGTAGTTTATAGGTGCTAGTGTACTTTTTAGCACTTAAGTTATGAGTTTTATGCTACAGCGTTGTAGTGTAAAACTCAAAACTACTGACTTTAAAATGCGGTACGAACCTTGACGGGGTAGGGTGTACCGCTCACTTTTTGGCCTCCCAGGACAAGCTCGTAATACCGGCGCTATGGAAGTCCCATAGAAAATAGACTATACGCAATTTGCTCAAGTTGATTTGCGGTAAGTCCAAAAAAGTGTGCGGTGACCCTAAATCTGCAAGACTCGTAATACCAGCGATAGTGAAAAAGCAGCGTTATGAGGCTTAATGCTGTTTTTTTACTCATAACGCAAGACTCGTAATCTAGCGGTTAGTAATTTTTAATAGTAGATTTAAATAATTTGAGTAGGGTTAGGGTTTTTTAATATGTAATATAGTTAATTTAATTGCTAGTTTGATGTAATTTTAGTATAATAGTTAGTGTAGGTTAATTAATAGTTTAATATAGTTTATTTTAATTCTAAAGGTAAGTTGTAATTTATTATAGGATAGGGATGTTGTAATTTTAATGTAATGTTAGCGGGTTGTTAGGTTTAGGGGTTAATATCTTAATTTAGTTTATGGCAATGTGGGGGGCTGGTGGTTTAGGGGTTAATAGGCTTAGTTAATGGTAGCGATGTGGGAGGCCAGAGGTTCAGGGGTTAATACGTTTATTTAGGTGGTGATGGGGTCCGGGAGCGGCGGAATAGGGGTTAATACATTTATTTAGTGGCGGCGGGGTCAGGGACGGCAGGATAGGAGTTAATAACTTTATTACAGTTGCGGCGGGGCCCGGGAGCGGCGGGATAGGGGTTAATAAGTTTATTACAGTTGCTGCGGGGTCCAGGAGCAGTGAGATAGGGCTTAAACATTTTAGTATAGTGGCAGCGTTTAGTGACAGGATATAAATAAAGTTGGAAAAAGCCAAATAGCAGTGAGATCGATGAATGCTAGTTAACAACAGTCCGATTTAGGGGTTAATAGGTTTAGTTAATGGTAGTTATGTGGGAGGCCAGAGGTTTAGAGGTTAATACGGTGTGGTCCGGGAGTGGTGGAATAGGGGTTAATACATTTATTTAGTTGCTGTGGGGTCCGGGAGCGGCAGAATAGGGGTTAATGACTTTATTTAGTTGCGGCGGGGTCCGAATGGTGGCTGAATAGGGGTTAATAACTTTATTTAGTGGCAGCGGGGTCCGGGAGCGGCGGGATAGGGGTGAATACATTTATTTAGTTGCGGCAGGGTCCGGGCGCGGCGGGATAGCGGTAATACATTTATTTAGTTGTGGCGGGGTCCGAGAGCGGAAGAATAGGGGTTAATAACTTTATTTCGTTGCGGTGGAGTCCGGGAACGGCGGGATAGAGGTTAATACATTTATTTAGTTGCGGCGGGGTATGGGAGTGGCAGAATAGGGGTTAATAACTTTATTTAGTGGCGGCGGGTCCGGGAGTGGCGGGATAGGGGTTAATACATTTATTTAGCTGCGGAGGGCTCCAGAAGCGGCGGAATAGTGGTTAATAACAAAAACACAGTAGTGACACTGGCACATGGGTATAGCCAGAGGAGGGCTGGTTATAGAATCAGTGGTATCTGCATCAGTATAATAACACCCACCCAGCGCTATATAATGACACAGTAGTGACACTGGCACATGGGTATAGCCAGAGGAGGGCTGGTTATAGGATCAGTGGTATCTACATCAGTATAATAACACCCAGCACTATATAATGACACAGTAGTGACACTGGCACATGGGTATAGCCAGACAAGGGCTGGTTATAGGATCAGCGGTATCTGCATCAGTATAATAACACCCAGCACTATATAATGATACAGTAGTGACACTGGCACATGGGTATAGCCAGACAAGGGCTGGTTATAGGATCGGTGGTATCTGCATCAGTATAATAACACCCAGCACTATATAATGACACAGTAGTGGCACTGGCACATGGGTATAACCAGACAAGGGCTGGTTATAGGATCAGTAGTATCTGCATCAGTATAATAACACCAAGCACTATATAATGACACAGTAGTGGCACTGGCACATGGGTATAACCAGACAAGGGCTGGTTATAGGATTAGTGGTATCTGCATCAATATAATAACACCCAGCACTATATAATAACACAGTAGTGACACTGGCACATGGGTATAGCCAGACAAGGGCTGGTTATAGGATCAGTGGTATCTGCATCAGTATAATAACACCCAGCACTATATAATGACACAGTAGTGACACTGGCACATGGGTATAGCCAGACAAGGGCTGGTTATAGGATCAGTGGTATCTGCATCAGTATAATAACACCCAGCACTATATAATGACACAGTAGTGACACTGGCACATGGGTATAACCAGACAAGGGCTGGTTATAGGATCAGTGGTATCTGCATCAGTATAATAACACCCAGCACTATATAATGACACAGTAGTGGCACTGGCACATGGGTATAGCCAGACAAGGGCTGGTTATAGGATCAGTGGTATCTGCATCAGTATAATAACACCCGGCACTATATAATGACACAGTAGTGACACTGGCACATGCGTATAGCCAGACAAGGGCTGGTTATAGGATCAATGGTATCTGCATCAGTATAATAACACCCAGCACTATATAATGACACAGTAGTGACACTGGCACATGGGTATAACCAGACAAGGGCTGGTTATAGGATCAGTGGTATCTGCATCAGTATAATAACACCCAGCACTATATAATGAAACAGTAGTGACACTGGCACATGGGTATAACCAGACAAGGGCTGGTTATAGGATCAGTGGTATCTGCATCAGTATAATAACACCCAGCGCTATATAAAGATACAGTAGTGACACTGGCTCATGGGTATAGCCAGAGGAGGGCTGGTTATAGGATCAGTGGTATCTGCATCAGTATAATAACACCCACCAATATATAATGACACAGCAGTGACACTGGCACATGGGTATAGCCAGACAAGTGCTGGTTATAGGATCAGTGGTATCTGCATCAGTATAATAACACCCAGCACTATATAATGACACAGTAGTGACACTGGGACATGGGTATAGCCAGAGGAGGGTTGGTTATAGGATCAGTGGTATCTGCATCTGTATAATAACACCCAGCACTATGTAATGACACAGTAGTGACACTGGCTCATGGGTATAGCCAGAGGAAGACTGGTTATAGGATCAGTGGTATCTGCATCAGTATAACACCCAGCGCTATATAATGACACAGTAGTGACACTGGCACATGGGTATAGCCAGAGGAGGGCTGGTTATAGGTTCAGTGGTATCTGCACCAGTATAATAACAACCAGCACTATATAATGACACAGTAGTGACACTGGCTCATGAGTATAGCCAGAGGAGGGCTGGTTATAGGGTCAGTGGTATCTGCATCAGTATAATAACACCAAGCACTATATAATGACACAGTAGTGACACTGGCTCATGGTTATAGCCAGAGGAGGGCTGGTTATAGGATCAGCAGTATCTGCATCAGTATAATAACACCCAGCACTATATAATGACAGTAGTGACACTGGCACATGGGTATAGCCAGAGGAGGGCTGGTTATAGAATCAGTGTAATAACACCCAGCACTATATAATGACACAGTAGTGACACTGGCTCATGGGTATAGCCAGAGGAGGGCTGGTTATAGGATCAGTGGTATCTGCATCAGTATAATAACACCCAGCACTATATAATGACACAGTAGTGACACTGGCACATGGGTATATCAAGAGGAGGGCTGGTTATAGGATCGGTGGTATCTGCAGCAGTATAATAACACCAAGCACTATATAATGACAGTAGTGACACTGGCACATGGGTATAGCCAGAGGAGGTCTGGTTATAGAATCAGTGTAATAACACCCAGCACTATATAATGACACAGTAGTGACACTGGCTCATGGGTATAGCCAGAGGAGGGCTGTTTATAGGATCAGTGGTATCTGCATCAGTATAATAACACCCAGCTCTATATAATGACAAAGTAGTGACACTGGCACATGGGTGTAGCCAGAGGAGGGCTGGTTATAGAATCAGTGTAATAACACCCAGCACTATATAATGACACAGTAGTGACACTGGCACATGGGTGTAGCCAGAGGAGGGCTGGTTATAGGATCAGTGGTATCTGCATCAGTATAATAACACCCAGCACTATATAATGACACAGTAGTGACACTGGCACATGGGTATAGCCAGAGGAGGGCTGGTTATAGAATCTGTGGTATCTGCATCAGTATAATAACACCCAGTACTATATAATGACACAGTAGTGACACTGGCACATGGGTATAGCCAGAGGAGGGCTGGTTATAGAATCAGTGGTATCTGCATCAGTATAGTAACACCCAGCGCTATATAATGACACAGTAGTGACACTGGCACATGGGTATAGCCAGACAAGGGCTGGTTATAGGATCAGTGGTATCTGCATCAGTATAATAACACCAGTACTATATAATGACACAGTAGTGACACTGGCTCATGGGTATAGCCAGAGGAGGGCTGGTTATAGGATCAGTGGTATCTGCATCAGTATAATAACACCCAGCTCTATACAAAGACACAGTAGTGACACTGGCACATGGGTATAGCCAGAGGAGGGCTGGATATAGGATCAGTGGTATCTGCATCAGTATAATAACACCCAGCACTATATAATGACACAGTAGTGACACTGGCACATGGGTATAGCCAGAGGAGAGTTGGTTATAGGATCAGTGGTATCTGCATCAGTATAATAACACCCAGCTCTATACAAAGACACAGTAGTGACACTGACACATGGGTTTAGCCAGAGCAGGGCTGGTTATAGGATCAGTGGTATCTGCATCAGTATAATAACACCCAGCACTATATAATGACACAGTAGTGACACTGGCACATGGGTATAGCCAGAGGAGGGCTGGATATAGGATCAGTGGTATCTGCATCAGTATAATAACACCCAGCACTATATAATGACACAGTAGTGACACTGGCACATGGGTATAGCCAGAGGAGAGTTGGTTATAGGATCAGTGGTATCTGCATCAGTATAATAACACCCAGCTCTATACAAAGAAACAGTAGTGACACTGGCACATGGGTATAGCCAGAGGAGGGCTGGTTATAGAATCAGTGGTATCTGCATCAGTATAATAACACCCAGCACTATATAATGACACAGTAGCGTGACACTGGCACATGGGTATAGCCAGAGGAGAGTTGGTTATAGGATCAGTGGTATCTGCATCAGTATAATAACACCAAGCACTATAAAATAATGTTTTTAATTTCAAATGTACCTTGGTGTCCTTCACTAAGGTCTGTACTTTGGAAAATGTCCGCCACAGCCTTTGGGGCCCATTTATCAAGCTCCGAACGGAGCTTGTGGGCCTGTGTTTCTGGCAAGTCTTCAGACTCGCCAGAAACAGAAGTTATGAAGCAGCGGTCTAAAGACAGCTGCTCCATAACCCTGTCCGCTTGTTCTGAACAGGCGGACAGGAATCGCCAGAAATCAACCCGATCGAATACGATCGGGTTGATTGACACCTCCCTGCTGGCGGTCGATTGGCCGCAAATCAGCAAGGGGCGGCGTTGCACCAGCAGCTCTTGTGAGCTGCTGGTGCAATGCTGAATACGGAGAGCGTATTGCTCTCCGCATTCAGCGAGGTCTTGCGGACCTGATCCGCACTGTCGGATCAGGTCCGCAAGACCTTTGATAAATAGGCCCCTTTATCTGAGCCTATCCCTGCTCCGCGTACACAAACACTCCCCATACACACACACACCGCACACTCACCATATACACACACACTCACCATAAACACACACACACACCGCACACTCACCATATACACACACACTCACCATATACACACACACTCACCATAAACACACACACACACTCCCCATACACACACACACCGCACACTCACCATATACACACACACTCACCATATACACACACACTCACCATAAACACACACACACACACTCACCTACACACACATATACACACATGCACACTTGAACATTAACATTTACTTTCAAAACGCCATGAAAAAAAATGCAGCAGAATTTTAAGTGCCCACTGATATATAAAAATATATATACATATGTATGTATTTGTACACACGCAACAAAATTTTTTAACAGGAGAGTATTTCTGCCCCATTGGAGCCTATAGAAGTGTACTCTCATGAACTAAATGCTTCTGTGCAATCCAAACTTGAGCTTGCCTCGCATTGTACCTAACTTGTAATACCAGCGCACATTTGCGTGCGCTGGTATTACTAAGTGGAGCGCAAATATAGCACTTGCGAAAGCGATATTTTACGCGCTCCACTTGTAATCAGGCTCATTATGTGTGTTTAGTGACAGTACAAAGAATGGCGTGGGTCAAAAAGCTTGTAACTGGTACCTATGGGGGCTGATAGTGCACATCCAGCCCTGGGATAAGACTCTGCAGTTCCTGGAAGCCAAGGAAGCTCATCTTATAATTTTATTCCTGGATACAAAGATTTTAAGGTTATTACAGGTACTAATTCCCAAATCCAGAATTATTCAGAAATCAAGCCTCTTGTTTCTAGAAATAAAATTATTAAAAATTACTATTTTCCCTACTAATTATTTTACAGTCTTTTCTGCCTGCGTCTTTAGTTAGTTTTTTGTTTTATAAAATACAAATGCTAGTCTATATTTATTAGAGTACTGTACTATCTTTCTGATGGTACTATGTATACAAAAGTATTAAAAATGATATAAATCTACCATTATGTTGCATATATAAGCTGTAATGTATTCGGCTGTTCATATATAAAAAGACTCGACGAATCAGCAACATTCAGACGAATGCACATCTCTACTAAATACACATATTCTGTCCTCTATCTATAAAAAGTTTATAGCAGGTACACTTATGGAGTTTCCTTTTAACAATTACATACACAAGTGCAGAATAAACACATTTTAAGGCTTCTTTTAACACACACACATATATATATATATATATATATATATATATATATATATATATATATATATATATATATATATATATATATATATATATATACAGTATATGTAACCCCAGAAAGGGCCTCTCCCCTACTGTTTTCAGCTTTAAGGTTGAGTACTTTTGTTTAATTTGATTGCTTAAAAAAATGGTAGAAAATTGCACTTTGAGCTCAAAGTGGTTACAACGTATCCTATGTCAGCCATGGAATAGCAGGAAGGAGAGGGCTAAGGGCGTGTTTATCAGGAAAACCCACAGAGCAAAACAGCTAATAGACATCACTCCAGAGACAGACATTGAATAATGGCCTATTATGTTGGAACGAGTCACACAAGTACGTTGAACTTGTCAGAAGTTCAGGTGCGCTTCCAACCCTACCTGCTTAAGGAATGTATAAGCCTGGCCACTACTGCGTATGCATCTGCCTGGCCAGGACCTCATATGAAGAGTTTCAATTTCACCTGAATAACTGAGCTATTGAAGAACAATGAGGTTCAAATTGTACTTTTCCTTAACACAACATTACCTCTCAAAGGCCAAAAGATGCAGCATTCAGATGCTGGGGTAGAGATGGCTTACCGGCTCACAGAGAACATTATCTGAACATTAATCCCATTAAATATATCATCTTGCAAATAGCTAAATCCAGTTAATTAACTTGTATTGCACGGGAGACCTCGGCAAGCGTTTGCAGTCAGGATTCATCGGTTATTAAAGTGCAAAAGGACATTTCAATTTCCTTGTTATATATCTTTAATGAGCTGAGGAGTAAAAGCTATTTCTGAATGCATGAGAGGAGCTTGCCCTGGATTTCAGGAAAAATCAGAAGTTCATGGGGGGATTCCATGCTTGAGCACAATAAACAAGCTGTGTTATATGCACATAATCTCTACCTATGCAAAAGCATCTCCTATTGTCCATTTAATAAACAATATGGGCAATAAGGTGCACTAAGCTTTGCAAACTAACGTCTGCTGAGTTTGGCCAACTCCACCATGTACCTTATTCACTATCATTTACTTGCAAAAAGGTTAACACTCAACATGGCGGTCAAAACTTCATGTTAACAAAGAAAGTTATGTATATTCTTAATTAATTGAACTATTTTTATATTGTGTAGGCATAATATACACACATTTCTGTATACAGAAAAACAATCCCAGCCTCTCCCTAAATATTAAACATGTGCAAAAAATTTGTTTTGGATTTTTAAAATCGTTCGGTTTGCAGGCATTCGGTCTGGATGAATATTGGATTTGGATTTATTACTGTTATTTCCAATCGGAACAGCTAATATACAGGTAGATTATGATTTATGCGCGCTATATGGAATTTAACAATTGCAATAAACGCGTTATTTTACCCTCTATAGCGCTGTCATTAGAAGTTTTGAAACAGCCGGCTTGTGCGTGTGATATGGTGGTTTTAAGCTTCATACCGCACAGAATACAAGCGTTGTTTTGACGTACTCATGCACGCTTTCCACATAGACATAAATGGGGAGAGTGGGTTAGAAAAAAAACCTAACACCTGCGATCGTGGAACGATGAGCTCCGTAACGTAGCCCCATTGATGTCTATGGGGGAAAAAACTAACGTTTAAACCCTAACATAAACTCCACGTCTAAACACCCCATGATCTGCTGCCCCTGACATCGCCGACACCTACATAATGTTATTAACCCCTAATCTGCCGCTCCCGATATCGCAGCTACCTAAATAAATCTATTTACCCCTAATCTGCCGCTTCCGATATCGTCGGCACTATACTAATGTTATTAACCCCTATTACTTTGCACCCCAACATCGCCCACACTATCATGAATCTACAAAAAATAAAAAAAACTACCATTACAAAAAATAACAAACACTAAAATTGCAAAAAAATTAAAAACCTACCATTACAAAAACAAAACAAAATGATCAAAAATAATAAAAAATATTCCTATTATAATACCCTTTTAGAAAAATAAAAAAACACCCCTTAAAGGGGCCTTTTGTAGGGCATTGCCCTAAAGAAATCAGCTCTTTTCCTACAAAAGAAAAACAAACACCCCCTAACAGTATACAAACCCCCACCCCCAAACACACAAAATCAAAATAAAGTTAAACCTAATCTACCCATTGCCCTGAAAAGGGCATTTATATGGGCATTGCCCTTAAAAGGGCATTCAGATCATTCTCCTGCCCTTAAAAGGGCATTCAGTTCTTTTATGAAATGCCCAACCCCTAATCTAAAAATAAAAACCCACCCCAAAACGAAAAAAAACATTACACAAAATAACAAAATAAAAATTATTCCTATTCTAATACCCATTTTAAAAAAAACACCCCAAAATAAAAGAAGCAAAATCTATGATAAACTAACAATAGCCCTTAAAAGGGCCTTTTGTAGGGTATTGCCCTAAGTTAAACAGCTCTTTTACCTGAAAAAAATACAAAGACCCACTAACATTACAATCCCCCACCCCCCCCAAACCCACAAAATAACAAAAAACTATCTAAAAAACCTAGTCTACCCATTGCCCTGAAAAGTGCATTTGCATAGGCATTTCCCTGAAAAGGGCATACAGCTCTTTTGCTGCCCTTAAAAGGGCATTCAGCTCTTTTAAGAGTGCCCACCCTAATCTAAAAAAAAACCCAACCCGAAAAATTAAAAAAAAAAACCTAACACTAACCCCTCTTTAGGTACTCACAGTTGTTGAAGTCTCACTTGAATTATCTTCATCCCGGCGGCTCAATTTTCATCCAGGCGGCTCCATCTTCATCCATCGCGGGACTGGCATCTTCTTCATCCATGTGGAGGTGGATCGGCGATGCACGTAGGTGGAGGTCCAGGCAAAGGTCCAAGGCGGAGGTCCAGGTGAAGGTCCAAGGCGGAGGTCCAGGCGGAGGTCCAAGGCGGAGGTCCAGGTGGAGGTCCAAGGCGGAGGTCCAGGCGGAGGTCCGTAGAATTTCAGTAGCACTCATTCTATTGGCTGATTTGAACAGCCAATAGGATTTTAGCAGCCCTAATTCCTTTTGGCTGATTCAATTGTTTCAGCCAATAGGAATGCAATGGTACCACCAGTATAAAAGGGGTACCTTGCATTTCAATCCTCAGTGTGCGGTTGATGATCGCATGAAGAGGACCTCCACGTCGGATCGATGGACCTCCGCCTGGACCTCCGCCTCCGCACATCGCCGATCCGCCTCTGCAGGGATGAAGAAGATGCCGGTCCCGCAATGGATGAAGATGGAGCCGCCAGGATGAAGATGCCACCTGGATGAAGATGGAGCCGCCGGGATGAAGATCGTTCAAGCGGGACTTCACCAACTGTGAGTACCTAAAGAGGGGTTAGTATTCTTTTTTTTTAAGGTTTTTTGGGGTGGTTTTTTTTTTAGATTAGGGTGGGCAATCTTAAAAGAGCTGAATGCCCTTTTAAGGACAGAAAAAGAGCTGTATGCCCTTTTTAGGGCAATGGGTAGATTAGGTTTTTTAGATAGTTTTTTTTATTTTGTGGGTTTGGGGAGTGGGGGTTTGTAATGTTAGTGGGTCTTTGTATTTTTTTTCAGGTAAAAGAGCTGTTTAACTTAGAGGAATGCCATGCGAAAAAGGCCCTTTTAAGGGCTATTGGTAGTTTATTATAGATTAGGTTTCTTTAATTTTGGGGTGGTTTTTTTTTAAAAATGGGTATTAGAATAGGAATAATTGTTATTATTTTGGATAATTTGTTTGTTATTTTGTGTATTTTTTTTTTTTCATTTTGGGGTGGGTTTTTCCTTTTAGAATAGCCATTTTTTATTTTTAATGGGCAGCAAAAGAGCTGAATTTATACTTAATTTTTATTTTGTGGGTTTGGGGGGTGGGGGTTTGTATACTGTTAGGGGGTGTTTGTTTTTCTTTTGTAGAAAAAGAGCTGATATCTTTAGGGCAATGCCCTACAAAAGGCCCTTTTAAGGGCCCTTGGTAGTTTATTATAGATTAGGGTTTTATATTTTGGGATGTTTTATTTTTTTTCAAAAGGGTATTAGAATTATTATTTGTGCCCCCTCCCATATATATGGTTCCAAGAGACACCTGTGCATGTATTCCAGAGAAAAAATACAATTTTGTTTGCTCTACACCTCATATATTGTACCACATACGCACTAATATTTTCACTTTACATAAATATTCTGAAGCACAGACACAGATCTGGCCTCTCTAATCACAAACATACTGCAGAACAGATATAGTGATATTGTTTTCTTCTATTGACATATATACTGCAAAAACAGACACATTCCTAGAATTTCCTCTATATACTCACATAAGACCTGATGATCAAAAACTCGCCGGCAAGGAGAGAAATCACACAACATTTTTTGGGGCTTCTGTTGAGCATTATATCGCAGTGTGTGTGTTTCTCCTTCATATCCAGAATTTTACTTTGCTAGAAAAATAACTCTCAAGCTAAAATTTGCCTTTCTGAAATGTTTTGAGGGATCTTGCAATACAGACGAGACAACTTAGATCCTCTCACTGGAGTGGAGAGCTTTAGATCATCTCACCAGACCAGAGTGGAGAGCTTTAGATCATCTCACCAGAGTGGAGAGCTTTAGATCATCTCAACGGAGTGGAGAGCTTTAGATCATCTCACCAGAGTGGAGAGCTTTAGATCATCTCACCAGAGTGGAGAGCTTTAGATCATCTCACCAGAGTGGAGAGCTTTAGATCATCTCACCAGAGTGGAGAGCTTTAGATCATCTCACCAGAGTGGAGAGCTTTAGATCATCTCACCAGAGTGGAGAGCTTTAGATCATCTCACCAGAGTGAAGAGCTTTAGATCATCTCACCAGAGTGGAGAGCTTTAGATCATCTCACCAGAGTGGAGAGCTTTAGATCATCTCACCAGAGTAGAGAGATTTAGATGATTAGACCCATAGAGCTCAATGATATATTCTTTGCCAGCTTAAACCTTCTTTTTCTCTCTGACACTTGCAGGGCTGCCCTGGTGCAATGATCGTAAAAAAGGGGCAGTCCCTGCGAGTTGCGAGATGGCTCCTATTAAAAGTAATGAAGCTCGCTGGATCGGGAAACTTCGCTCCTTAGTACGAAGTTAGCAGGGAGCAGGGGGAGCACATTAAAATTAAAATCCTGCAGCCAATATAACTCACATTACGCTGCTTTCTGCTTATAGCATCTTACATTCGCCTATATTTTAGTATGCATTTGTTTTTCTATTGGGGTTATAAATGTTCGTATTGTTTTGACAAAAGCTCGCCACCTTTCAGTTGGCGAGAAAAAACTGTGATATCTGCAGTGCAAAAATCTTTATAGAATTACGCTGGGATTAGTGAGACATTGTCATATACGCTTTGCATTTGCATTTTATATTTATAAATTCAAATTTCTGTGTGATTTTTGCACATCCAGTGTACTACAATTACGATTTGCACTATGCACATTTAATTTGATTTATTCCTGTGTAAATTACATACTAATTTTACTTTTTTGTTAACATACGATTTTTGGTGAAGAATTTTGTTACGATTTCTGATGCACCTTAAAGGGACATTAAACACTAAATACATGCTAGATAGAATGATGCAATCAAAGAAAAGATTAGTCCATGACTAACAAGTAGATGTATTTTTTAAAGTTTTATTAGTTGTTTAAAAAGTGACAAAATAAGTGTAAAGTTTTAGTGTCTATAAAACACTGGGAGCTGCCATGTTGTAACTTGTGTTACCTTCTCTGCTGTGGCCAATTAGGGTCAGTTATAGGTCAGTTATTAGGGTCACTAGAGTGTGCAGCCAATGGTTGTGCTGGATTTAACAGTGTTCTACACTTCCGTTTCTAACAGGAGCTGAAAAGCTCACAATTTCAGAATGGAATTACAGGCAAAGAGGACAAAATAAATAATGAAAGTATATTGCAGAGTTGTTTTATTACATACAATTTATCATTTTATATTACCTTCTCAAATGTCCCTTTAACAATACAATTTTTCCCTGCTTACTTTTGTGTGAATCGTTCAAATATTTGTTTTGTATAATGTTTAAAATACGAATTTTGTTGTGCACATTTCATATGAAAATGCAGTATATGCCCCTTAGTGAGACACCCGGTTTTCAGGGTAAAAAATGGATTTAGATCATTCCACCAGGGAAATAGAAGGACTAGCGAGCATTCTTTAATAATCTTGCCAGCCCAGAGAGCTTTCAATCATCGGGCCCATAGAGAGGTGCATTTGTACACAGGTGATTTAGAGCTCAGCCCATGGTGAAACATTCAGATTTTTAAGCAAATCCGAGCATTAAACATTGTTACTCGCTCTACACTACACTCATTGTGATGATTTGTTTTGTTATTTATTAAATTCAAGGAACTCCCACTTATGACTGGCTGAAAGGGATAAATCACTGCTCTGTATGTGATGGACAGGAATGGGTTTAAAGGGACCCAAAATTATTCTTTTATGTTTCCGATAGAGCATGTAATTTTAAACAACTTTCAAATTTACTTATATTCTTAGATTTTCTGCCTCATCTTGGTATCTTTTGTTGAAAAGCAGGGACGTAAACTCAGGAGCGTGCACGTGTATGGAGCACTATATGGCAGCACTTTTGCAAGAATGTTATCCATTAGCAAGAGCAGTAGATGGCAGCAGTTGTGCAAGAATGTTATACATTAGCAAGAGCAGTAGATGGCAGCAGTTGTGCAAGAATGTTATCCATTAGCAAGAGCAGTAGATGGCAGCAGTTGTGCAAGAATGTTATCCATTAGCAAGAGCAGTAGATGGCAGCAGTTGTGCAAGAATGTTATACGTTAGCAAGAGCAGTAGATGGCAGCAGTTGTGCAAGAATGTTATCCATTAGCAAGAGCAGTAGATGGCAGCAGTTGTGCAAGAATGTTATACATTAGCAAGAGCAGTAGATGGCAGCAGTTGTGCAAGAATGTTATCCATTAGCAAGAGCAGTAGATGGCAGCAGTTGTGCAAGAATGTTATCCATTAGCAAGAGCAGTAGATTGCAGCAGTTGTGCAAGAATGTTATCCATTAGCAAGAGCAGTAGATGGCAGCAGTTGTGCAAGAATATTATCCATTAGCAAGAGCAGTAGATGGCAGCAGTTGTGCAAGAATGATATCCATTAGAAAGAGCAGTAGATTGCAGCAGTTGTGCAAGAATGTTATCCATTAGCAAGAGCAGTAGATGGCAGCAGTCGTGCAAGAATGTTATCCTTTAGCAAGAGCAGTAGATGGCAGCAGTTGTGCAAGAATGTTATCCATTAGCAAGAGCAGTAGATGGCAGCAGTTGTGCAAGAATGTTATCCATTAGCAAGAGCAGTAGATGGCAGCAGTTGTGCAAGAATGTTATCCATTAGCAAGAGCAGTAGATGGCAGCAGTTGTGCAAGAATGTTATCCATTAGCAAGAGCAGTAGATGGCAGCAGTTGTGCAAGAATGTTATCCATTAGCAAGAGCACTAGATGGCAACAGTTGTGCAAGAATGTTATCCATTAGCAAGAGCACTAGATGGCAGCACTATTAGCCATATATGGCTCCAGAGACCTACCTAGGTATCTCTTCCACACAGAATATCATGGGAACAAAGCAAATTTGCTGCTTGAAGTAAATTTGATTTTTTTTTTTTTAAATTGTATTCTGTCTGAATCACAAAATAACATTTTGGGGTTTCTTATTTCTTTAATTACTGCTTACCTGTGAGAAATGTATGAAAGGCAAATATGATATAGAATGGGACAATGTGGTAGCAGAAATATTGGTTAGCAATCAACCAAACTATAACTGCACTCGTATTCCGTTGAAGAGTCTGACTTACACTTACTGTATATACAACAGAATTGCACCACTTCTGTCTCCTTTTTTTACACATTTCAACACATACATAATTATTACTTATTTTCCGTACAATATAGGTCACAACAAGCAATCATCTGACCCATCTCACTAGTCGTATAAACTGCACAATTATTACTCTGTAGAACTCTATATTAACATACACGGAATAATACACACTTGTTGCATATTCCAGTATACCCTTATACTGCAGGACCACTTATACTGCTTAATACATCATCACTCATAGGTTGAAGACAGCAATGTCCCATAAAAAAACAAAGGATGGAAATTATATGTATTGTAAATGATCCCTTAGCACATAGACTGTTACTACAAAACAGGGACAATAGTGAAGCTTGCAACAGAATCCCAAAGTGTATTGTGTGATTGCTACAAACAAAGGATTGGATAGTTTTGGCTGAAATGGTCAATTATCTCTTTTGAAACTATGAGTTGAATTACATCTGTTATGGCTACCTCTAGACAGACAACAATAGAGAAGATTTTACATGGCTGAGGGCTTCCACTGCTCACCAGATTCATTCCTTTAGAGTAAAATCTTTGTTTATGCCAGACACAAAATCAGTGTCTTCTACAAGGACATATTTTTTTAATTAAGCTATAAAAAGGAGCACGTTGCATTTCTCTACCACAAAATACTATATGATCTGAATGCATGTTGGTGTGTGAACTTAAAGTCAAAATTAAACATTCATACCTAGGATGGCTCAGGAGCGTGCACGTGTTTTGAGCACTTTATAGCAGTAGTGTTTGCTACAATGTATTGTTGCAAAAGATAAAAAAAACTGCTGCCAAAAAGTGCTTAAGACATGTGCATGCTCCTGAGCCTATCTGAGTATACTCTCATGGAGAGCAACCACATTTCAACTAAGGATAATAAAAAAACAAAATACATTTCCTAATAAAAGTAAACTGGAAAATTGAATGCGCTATCTGAATCATAAAAGTTTAATTTTGACTTTCCTGCACCTTTAAGGAGCAGGTGTGAGTATATAATAGACAATCTGAAATGAGAGTAAAGTTACCTAAGGATTTAAGCAGTGGTCCCCTGTTGTCTGCATGAACTGCTGTCTATCTCAGTGTTTTTCAACCAGTGTGCCATGGTACACTGGTGTGCCGTGAGAGATCCTCAGGTGTGCCGCGGCAGACTGACAACAGTGCGGGGGTGTTTATGAATGAATGTCAATATGTCATGTATAGTTTGTAGGAGGCATGGCAGCACAGTACAGTGTGTGTGTATATATATATCATGTATTAGGCTACAATGTGTGATTTTGTAAAATTTTGTGATGGTGGTGTGCCACTGGATTTTTTATGTAAAAAAGTGTGCCACGGCAAAAAAAAGGTTGCAAATCACTGGTCTATCTGATATCCATGAAACGTGCACACTACCTACCTAGGTATTCTCTTCAACAAAGAAAACCAGGAGAACACAGTAAATTTACTAATAGAAATGCATTGAAACTTTCTTACAAATGTATGCCCTTAAGCATGTAAGAAACATTTTGGATTTCATGTCCCTTTAAGTTTTAAAGTGACTTAAAACATAAAAAGCATTCAAATAGTCAAAGGGACAGTCTAGTCAAAATTAAACTTTCATGATTCAGATAGGGCGTGCAATTTTAAACAACTTTCCAATTTACTTTTATCATCAAATTTGCTTTGTTCTCTTGGCATTCTTTATGGAAAGCTAAACCTAGGTAGGCTCATATGCTCATTTCTAAGCCGTTGAACTGCCTCTTAATTCAGTGCATTTTGACAGTTAGACACTGCTAGTTCAAGTGTATCATATGGATCCTGGTTTATCAACAACCGGACCACGGCCCAATACTGGGCCTTGACTGCCCTCCTGGTGGGCCACAACCTAAAGTGCCCCACTGTGAGCTGTGTCAGGCCTGCCGATCCGCACAAAAGATATTCCGGGCAGGCCTGTCAGAGTGCCAGTGCACATATAGTGGCAGTTCAGTGGGAGGACAGTGTGGGACAAGGAACAGATAGGACTGGACCTGGGCACCGCAGTTAAGTAATACCAGCCCAATGAATGTATATATTTTCTTCCCCCACTTACACCAATGCATTATTATTAATATTTATATTTTTTATATGTATATATATATATATAAATACACACACATATACACACACACATACATGCATACACACACACATATATATAATATATATATATATATATATATATATATATATATATATATATATATATATATATATATATATATATATATATATATATATACAAACACACATATACCTACACGCACCTACATTACAGGGCCCTGGACATGTCCGGATAAAATTTACTGGGCCTTGAGTTCAATTGGGTTGAGAACAACTAATATAGATAACATTGTGCTCACTCCCTGTCAGGCAAGCTAGAATCTCTAAGAGAATAAAATTTTACTAGTAATTGCACAACAGCTGCTGAAATAAATAAAAAGTGTGAGGTAAGCAAATATATTACCTAGATGGTAATCTGCAGGCCTGAGAGTGGAAAGCAGATCCGGCTTAGAGAGGAATGGAGATCCGGCTGCTAAGTCTCAAAGTGGAAATAGAACAGCGGTATTAACAGTTCCAAAAGCAATGAAGAGACAATCGAATATAAGTCAATGTAAGGAAGTACAGATATCGAGCAACAATTTTTCAAGGTAAATGTGAGAATATCACAGGCTTAGTTAGAAGTTTACCAGATTCAATACCAAGCAAGGTAGTGAGGGCTGCTGGGAAATTTATAGGGATCTGCATTAAGTGTAGATAGGATTTAAAGGTACAGCATGACATATACAAAGCAGCAAAGAAAGGCAGGTAGCTAAGTGATACCCTGACAGGACCCCCCCTTTCAAGGAGCAACTCCGGTGCTCAAGGCCTAGGGCGATCTGGGTTCCTACGATGGAACAGGGCAATGAGCCTGGGAGCTGATATATTACTGGCAGGCTCCCAAGAGTCATCATCCTGTGAGTAGCCCTTCCATCGGACCAAATACTGAAGAGAACCACGGGAACGTCTAGAGTCAAGGATGGAATGCACTTCGTATTCAGTATTCGGATCTATGATTACTGGAGGGTTCTGAGTGGGAGAAAGAGAATTCCTAAGAGCCCTGTAGGGTTTTAGCAGGGAAACGTGGAATGTAGGATGAACTTTCATGGTATCAGGTAGCTTGAGACAAACAGCATTGGCGTTGACAACTTGGGAGATAGGATACGGTCCAATAAATAACGGTGATAATTTTTTAGAGGGAGTATAAAGATTGAGATTCTTGGTGGATAACCATACCAAGTCTCCAATAGAGTAAATTGGTGATGGTATTCTTTTCTTATCATAATAAAACTTTTGAGTTCTTTTTGCGTCTTTGATAGCTGACTTTATGGATGTGAAATTAGAGGAAATTAGATCTGAGAGTTCAGATATGTTGGGTGATGAGCTTTGATTGTCAGGTAGGATTTGAAATCTGGGATGGAAACCATAGTTCACGTAGAAGGGGGTTTTCTTAGTGGTAGAGTGGATGGTATTGTTGAAACAAAATTCCGCATACGGGAGATGAGTGGACCAAGATAGAGGCTGCGATGAACAATAGGTTCTGAGGAATTGCTCAAGCCATTGGTTGGACCTTTCTGTCTGGCCATTGGTCTGAGGATGATAGGCGGTGCTTAACTTCTTGTCGATGGTAAAAGCCTTACAGAATTCAGACCACAGCCTACTAGAGAATTGAGTACCCGGTCACTTAGCATGCTGTTAGGAATACCATGATATTTGAAGACATTTAAGATGAGTAATTGGATAGTTTCTGATGCTGTAGGGAGTTTATGATATGGAATGAAATGGGATATTTTACTGATCAGATCAACAACAACGAGAATGGTTGTGTTATTCATGGACTTTGGTAAATCAACGATAAAGTCTACTGCAATCTCTAACCAAGGCCTACTGGGAGTAGGTAGAGGGATTAGTAATCCATAGGGTGAATGTTTTGCTTTTTTGGAAGTGGTACATTGCCCACAGGTAAGGATATGACTCCTTATATCTTGTGTGATACCAGGCCACTAGTAAATTCTTCCAATAAGATCTTGGGTCTTCCTAACACCGGGATGTCCAGACTCATGAGAAGATAAAAGTACCATCTGTCTTAAGCTAGGTGGGATGTACAACTTGTCCTGGAAGTAATAAAACCCATCTTGTTTTTTCTGTAGTTGAGACATCGGTTTAGTCAAATCAGTTTGTTGCTCCTGCAGAAGACATGACTTGGAGTCAATAACGAATGATATGAAGTTCTCCAATGGAATGACAGTGTCTTCTGGAGCCTTGGAGCGAATGTGAGTCGGAAGCCTAGATAATGCATCAGCCTTATGGTTTTTATTTGCAGGACGGTAGACGATCTGATAGTTAAACCTAGAAAAGAAAAGGTTCCATCTAACCTGTCTAGCAGAGAGAGTTCTTGCTGATTTGAGGTACTGAAGGTTCCGGTGATCTGTATATATAACTGTTGGAATGGTGGTGCCCTCTAGCAGATGCCGCCAGTGCTCAAGTGCCATTTTGATCGCTAACAGTTCTTTATCCCCGATGGGATCATTTTGTTCTGAGGAAGATAAACTGTGTGAATAGAAGGCCACAGGGTGTAACGGTTGGTTAATACCTTGGTGTTGTGAAAGAACTGCGCCAACTGCTACATCTGAAGTGTCTACTTCAAGAATATAAGGTAAAAGGGGTTTGGAAACCTTAGAATAGGTGCAGTAGTGAATCTCTGTTTAAGGTGGTTGAACACCTTTTGTGTGTTCTCATCCCAGTGAAAAGGTATATTTGTTTTAGTTAAGGTGGTTAGTGGTTTGATTATGTTGGAAAAGTTTTTTTATAAATTTGCGATAGAAGTTCGCAAAGCGAACTCTGAACCTCTTTTCTAGTCTTGGGAGTGGGCCAGTCAACTATTGCCTGAATCTTTGCATCTTCCATACAGATACCTGTGGAGCTTATTTCATATCCAAGGAAACTGATGCTTTGAGAATTAAAAATGCACTTCTCTGCCTTAGCATAAAGGAAGTTACTCCGTAATCTAGAAAGGACCTGTCTGACGTGTAACCTATGTTCAGCCAAATTTTTGGAATAAATCAGTATGTCATCCAAATAAATGACAAGGAAAACATCTAAAACGTCTCGGAACAAGTCATTAATTAGGTGCTGAAAAGTGGCTGGGGCATTACATAGGCCAAAAGGCATGACAGTGTACTCGTACAGGCTGTAGGGAGTACGGAACGCCGTCAGCCACTCATCGCCACTTCTCACACGCATTAGATTGTACACTCCCCTTAGATCTAATTTGGTGAAATAATTAGCCCCTTCCAATCTTTCTATTAGCTCTGGGATTAGAGGCAGGGGATACCAGTTCTTTATCGTAACTTTATTTAGCTGTCTATAGTCCACTTTGGGGCGTAAGGAGCCGTCATTATTTTTAACAAAAAAGATACCTGCTCCGGCTGGTGAAGTGGATGGGCATATAAACCCTTTTCTTAAATTGTCTTCAAGGTAAGACTTGAAGTGAGTAAGTTCGGGTTTGGACAAGGGAAATATGTGCCCATAAGGAATCTCTGCACCAGGTACTAATTCAATAGGGCAGTCGTATTTCCTATGGGGAGGTAAGTTCTCAGATTCAGTCTTACTAAATACGTCGGCAAAGTCCTTATACTCGTGAGGTAAATGGATTTGTGGTTCTGTAATGGCAGTGTGCATGATGTTAACTGGGAAACAAGTTGTGGTACAGAATTTGGAGTTAAAAGAAACAGAAAGTGAGGTCCATGAAATACAAGGGTCATGTAATATTAACCAATTCAAACCCAGAATAACCGGGGAAACAGGTGAAGAGATAACATCAAATGTTAGGTATTCCCTATTATGTTCTGGGGTAATTACTAACAGTGGAACAGTTTGGTACTCCACTGGACCTGATGAAATAGGCCTACCATCTATTCCTCTCAATAAAACAGGAGACCTCTTTTGCATCAGTGGGATTTTATTTACAAGTGTATATTCCTTATCTATATAACAAGCAGTTGCACCTGAGTCAATAATTGCGGGAACGTTGAGGAGGTGGAGATCCCACTTAAAAAGAAGTGAGAGTTTACAGTAGGGGGTTCTAGTATCATAGGTATTGCAACAAGTCCTTATTTAGCTGTCTATAGTCCACTTTGGGGCGTAAGGAGCCGTCATTATTTTTAACAAAAAAGATACCGGCTCCGGCTGGTGAAGTGGATGGGCATATAAACCCTTTTCTTAAATTGTCTTCAAGGTAAGACTTGAAGTGAGTAAGTTCGGGTTTGGACAAGGGAAATATGTGCCCATAAGGAATCTCTGCACCAGGTACTAATTCAATAGGGCAGTCGTATTTCCTATGGGGAGGTAAGTTCTCAGATTCAGTCTTACTAAATACGTCGGCAAAGTCCTTATACTCGTGAGGTAAATGGATTTGTGGTTCTGTAATGGCAGTGTGCATGATGTTAACTGGGAAACAAGTTGTGGTACAGAATTTGGAGTTAAAAGAAACAGAAAGTGAGGTCCATGAAATACAAGGGTCATGTAATATTAACCAATTCAAACCCAGAATAACCGGGGAAACAGGTGAAGAGATAACATCAAATGTTAGGTATTCCCTATTATGTTCTGGGGTAATTACTAACAGTGGAACAGTTTGGTACTCCACTGGACCTGATGAAATAGGCCTACCATCTATTCCTCTCAATAAAACAGGAGACCTCTTTTGCATCAGTGGGATTTTATTTACAAGTGTATATTCCTTATCTATATAACAAGCAGTTGCTCCTGAGTCAATAATTGCGGGAACGTTGAGGAGGTGGAGATCCCACTTAAAAAGAAGTGAGAGTTTACAGTAGGGGGTTCTAGTATCATAGGTATTGCAACAAATAGAGGTTATTTGGGACTCACCCTTGTTGGTTTTCAGGAGTGATGGACATTCTTTTACAGAGTGTTCGTCAGAGGCACAATAGAGGCAGAGGTTATTTTCTCTTCTTCTGGTCTTTTCTTGTGCACTCAGCGGGCCCTTTAGGATGCCAATCTCCATTGGTTCAGAGTGGGACTTGCTAGTGAAGGTTGAAGGTGTTACACTAGTGTGTTTCTTTGTATATGCCTCTGGGTAAGATCTTTCATGTTGTCTCTCTCTTAAGCGTCTGTCTATTGTGATGCTAAGATTAATTAATCCCTCTAAAGTGGGGGGTATTTCAGTTCGGGACAATTCATCCTTAACTGCGTCTGACAGACCCAGACAAAACTGATTTCTTAAGGATAAATTGTTCCATTGTGAGTCTTTTGCCCACCTCTTGAAGTCTGTTATATAATCTTCCACTAACCTTTTTTTTTTTGTTTTAAAGCCCTAAGAGCAGTTTCTGTAGTTTGCTGTTTAAAGGGGTCTTCGTATAACTGACCCATTGCGGTAAAAAAATTATCCAAAGAATTTAATATTATCTCATTGGACTCAAAAAAACTATTGGCCCAGCTACGTGGTTCCCCTCTTAGGAATGAAATGGTTGTCAAGACTCTAATCCTGTCGCTGGGGTAAGACTGGGGTTTAAGTGTAAAGAGCAGTAAGCAAGCATTTTTAATGTCTCTGTAGTGTGCCCTATCACCATAAAACTTTTCAGGCAAACTGACTTGGGGCTCTGGTGCATGTACCTTTGTTTCTAAGTAATCTTTAATGTAAGCTTTTAAAGCAACATTTTCAGCTTTAAAGGGACAGTCTAGGCCAAAATAAACTTCCATGATTCAGATAGAGCATGTCATTTTAAATAATTTTCCAATTTACTTTTATCACCAATTTTGCTTTGTTCTCTTGGTATTCTTAGTTGAAAGCTTAACCTAGCAGGTTCATATGCTAATTTCTTAGACCTTGAAGCCCACCTCTTTCAGATTGCATTTTAACAGTTTTTCACCACTAGAGGGTGTTAGTTCACATATTTCATATAGATAACACTGTGCTCATGCACGTGAAGTAATCTGGGAGCAGGCACTGATTGGCTAGACTGCAAGTCTGTCAAAAGAACTGAAAAAAGGGGCAGTTTGCAGAGGCTTAGATACAAGATAATCACAGAGGTTAAAAGTATATTATTATAACTGTGTTGGTTATGCAAAACTGGGAAATGGGTAATAAAGGGATTATCTATCTTTTAAAACAATAAAAATTCTGGTGTAGACTGTCCCTTTAAGTGTATTGAGGCCGTCAGTGAGCAAATCAACTCTTTGGCTGAGAGTCTGTAAATGTGCAGTCATCTCAGCTGGGTCCATTTTATGATGGCTTGGTATTCTGCTAGAAGCTAGAATCTCTAAGAGAATAAAATTTTACTAGTCATTGAACCACAGCTGCTGAGATAAATAAATGAGGTGTTGTTGCAAAAAAGTGTGAGGTAAGCAAATTAACCTTTTAGCAGTTTATATAATGGTTGCGAAAGAGAAAGAAACTCTAGTGCTGCCACCTGTGATGTTAAACACTAAAACTTGCAGCAGAGCCCCTTTACATCAGAACCAATAAGACAATCAATGTAGCAAGGAAATATTAAGGTAATAATTATAAATATTCTGTATCATCAGAAAGTAATAAGTATGCACTGAGAGGGGAAATTATAACTGGCAACATGAGAAGCAAATAATAGCTTGAATAAAAGTACGGTAATCCTGTAGCAAGTTCCTATGTAAATAATTTCCCAAAGTACCTTGAAATGTATATCAGCTGGTATGGAGATCAAGCTTCGGTAGCCAGGTAAGCAGTAATAGTGACCGGTCTCAGTAGTGGAGCAGTGGGAGGAATGACTGAGTCGTTAAGATCCGTGAAGCTGGCGTGTGACGTCACCGCGGAGTGATCCTGAATCCGGCTGAGTGTGGAAAGCAGATCCGGCTTAGAGAGGAATGGAGATCCGGCTGCTAAGTCTCAAAGTGGAAATAGAACAGCGGTATTAACAGTTCCAAAAGCAATGAAGTGACAATGTGAGAATATCACAGGCTTAGTTAGAAGTTTACCAGATTCAATACCAAGCAAGGTAGTGAGGGCTGCTGGGAAATTTATAGGGATCTGCATTAAGTGTAGATAGGATTTAAAGGTACAACATGACATATACAAAGCAGCAAAGAAAGGCAGGTAGCTAAGTGATACCCTGACACTTCCGTGGAGTTATATGGAGTCAAAACTAATTGTCTAAAATGCATTACGTCAAAAGAACTGAGATAAGGGGGCAGTCTGCAGAGTATTAGAAACAAGGTAATCACAGAGGTATAAAGTGTATTAATATAACAGTGGTGGTTATGCAAAACTGGGCAATGGGTAATAAAAGGATAATCTATCGTTTTAAACAATACAAATTCTGAAATAGACTGTCCCTTTAATGTTAGATTGTAAGTGTAACTGATACCAGCTACTCCGCTTGGGTAGTTCCGCCAAAGGGTCCTGCTTCCTACCCAGAGCCTGAAGCTATATAGCTGGAATGTGTAGCTATAGGGTGGGGAGAAGTGATTATAGCCAGAGCCCACCCAAATAACCAGACAAGTCTAGTATTCAGGTGAAAACATGAACCACACAGCTTATATACACATTCAGAGCCTTATCTGATCCCAAGATCTCCCGCCATTCCCTTCCCTCCAGACAGTCCAGCACCTCCATAGGAGCCACATTCCCATAGAGCCCCCACATTACCTAGGTCCTGGTTTCAGGGTGATCCCAGGGGAGCGGCGGCACTTCCAGGGTGTAATTGGAAAGCTCTCGGTCCCCAGATGCCACAGTCCAAAAAGCGTCATGATCCATTACTGGGAGTTACAGCCTGGTAAAGATATGGAGGTGGTTCCCAAGGGAGCTCCCATCCGGCAATCACCCCACCTCTTGTCCTCCCTAGGAGCTACCAATCCCCAAAAGAGCGGAGCTCTGGGGCAAGGGGCTGCTGGAGTGACATGGGGTAAAGGTTAGCGGGTATCCATTGTGATGCAGCCGACTGGCTGTTCCAGGAGCCCGGCCAGCCGGGGAGGGGTTAGGCGGTCAGAGATCAGCTCTTCTGTGAGGATGTACAAACCACAAAACAAGCAATAGGAAGAGTCTGGAAGATCCCGTGAGCCGGGAGATTCCGTGAGCCAGGAAAAGGCCAAATCTGGTGTTAAAATAAGTAAGCCATGTAGTAGGGGGTGGGGGTAGCCTTGGCAGTCCTGGTATCCGTGACAGTGCTCCCCCCTTATAGTTCGGCAGACCCGGCTAGACCCAAATGGGATGGCTTGGGGCTGTCCAGTGTTGGCCCTCCAATTGTAGGTTGCCAGGAGAAGTCATCCCATCTCTCCTGGGCTCATGGCATCCTCGTTGCTCCCCACTGGCTTTCATCCCCTGTGCCCCAGGGATATTCACATTATGCCAAGTCACAAAACATGTTTCGAGTGCCGACCCCAGAACATGTGCCCACCCACAAGTTACAGTCACAAAGGGGACTCCAGACTCTCCAATGAAAGGCATCTGCCGCTGTAGAGAAGGCAGGGTTGCTGGGGCTGCTGCAGCCCAAGGTTGGGGACTCGGGAAGACTCCTGCATTTCTGGGGTTCACAGGTGGGGGCTGTAGTCTCACTCCCCCCACTGGAAAATCCTCCTGGATGGGGAAAGGGCAGTGATTAGCACCCACCTGCCCAGTTGCCAGCTCCACTGCTGGATGTACCCCAGCTACTATTCCAGGGCTGTCCCTCCCTGGCTCTGGGATGCATAATAGGGGTGGGCAGAGGCCAACAGCATTCTGCCCTGCTGCCAGGTCCTCCACTGGGTTAACACAGGGGACCACCTCAGCCTCCTCCTGGACCACACAGACAAACTCTGGCCCTACAATATCCACCGTTTCTCCAGTATAATCCAGTGGTGGTGGTGGAGGGCAGCGACTAATCTCCTTCTCCGAGCTCATCTCTGTCCCTTCTGCTGTGGGGATGTCAGGGGCACCCTTGGTCACCTCCACAGCCACAGGAACCCCAATTCTGAACCAGGGTCCTCCACCTCCCAGAGCCTCTGGGAACTCGGGGAAACGGGGCAACCCAGACACCAAGGCAAAAGCCCTTCACAAATTCCCAGAGCACCCGCTTTCCAAAAGACAGAATCCTCCCAAGTTCCAGGGTCCATATTCAATGGGGAGGAGGCTGGCCTGTGTTCCTCTCTGAAATAAACAGAGGCTTCTGTTACATCTCCCCCACTGATATAGCTTTGAGTTAGCTGGGTGGTCCAGCCCCAAACTCCCTTCTATTTTGGTGGTTGGCCACTGCCCCTGAGGGTTGAGGATGCTGACCTCTTTTCCCTGAATCATGCCAAGCTGCTGGAGTGATCAGCCATCTCCTCTCCCTGAAGTAGGTTTGGCTGCTGGAGAAAGAGACCAGCTGTCTCCTCTCCCTGGAAGGGGTTCTGCAACTGGGGAGAGAGGTTAGCTACCTCCTCTCCCATGAAGGGGTGCTGTCACTGGGGACGGAAGTCAGCTACCTCTGCTCCCTGGGAATGGCTCTGCCACTGGGGAGAGAGACCGGCTGTCTCCTCTCCCTGGAACTGGCTCTGCTGCTGGGGATAGAGACCAGCTGTCTCTTCTCCTAGGAAGGGGTTCTTTCACGGGGGAGAGAGGTTGGCTACCTCCTCTCCCAGGAAGGGGTGCTACCACTGGGGATGAAGGTCGGCTTCCTCCGCTCCCTGGGAATGGCTCTGCCACTGGGGAAAGAGACTGACTGACTGTCTCCTCTCCCTGGAACTGGCTCTGCCACTGGGGAGAGAGTCCGGCTGTCTCCTCTCCCGGGAAGGGGTTCTGTTACTGGGGAGAGAGGTCGACTACCTCCTCTACCATAAAGGGGTGCTGTCACTGGGGAGGGAGGTCAGCTACCTCTGCTCCCTGGGAATGTCTAACCAGCTGTCTAATCTCCCTAGAACTGGCTCTGCCACTGGGGAGAGAGACTGGCTGTCTCCTCTCCCTGGAAGGGATTATGTAGCTGGGGAGAGAGGTTGGCTACCTCCTCTTTCTGGATACTGATCTGCCGCTGGGGAGGGAGGTTGGCTACCTCCGCTCCCTGGGAATGGCTCAGCCATTACGGAGAGAGAGACAGGCTGTCTCCTCTACCTGGAAGGGGAACTGTCATTGGGGAGGGAGGTCGGCTACCTCTAATCCCTGGGAATGGCTCTGCCACTGGGGAGAGAGACCAGCTGTCTCCTCTCCCTGGAACTGGCTCTGCCACTGGGGATAGAGACCAGCTGTCTCCTCTCCCTGGAAGGGGTTATGTCGCTGGGGAGAGAGGTCGGCTACCTCCTCCTTCTGGAAACTGATCTGTTGCTGGGGAGGGAAGTCGCTACCTCCGCTCCCTGGGAATGGCTCTGCTGCTGGGGAGAGAGCCCAGATGTCTCCTCTACCTGGAAGGGGTTCTGTCGCCAGCAAGGGAGGTTGGCTACCTCCTCTCCCTTGCTTCTCGGAGCTGCTGCAGGTGCTGGGCAGAGGCCAGCGGTGCTCTGCCCTGTTGCCCTCTCTTCGGCTGGAGGCCCACCGGTCTGTCCCTCCTCAGAGGAAAAGTCAATTAAATCTACAATCTCTGGGTCCTGGGTCTGGGGAGAGAGGTCAACTACCTCCTCTCCCTTGGACTCCAGAGATGTCACAGGTGTAGGGCAGAAGTCAGCGGCTCTCTGCCCTGTTGCCAGCGCTTCTGCTGGGGTGGCTCCCTGGTCCAAGACCATAAGCTGGGGGCCAGGCTGCTGATCGTGGTGTAGCAGCTCTTGGTAGCTCATTCATGATTGCCACTCCCATAAATCCCTGATTGCTGCACCATAGCTCTCTGCAGACTCTGAGGCATGCTGCTGAATGAGATCTAGCAGCCTCTTGTATGCCTTTTCCAGTGCCCATTCCTGGACACTTATAAAATCAAGATTGGCTTGTAGCCAGAGTACCCCCACAGATTCAGCAATCTCTCTTGGTACTCACTAATGTCCTCCGGTCTCCACTCCGCCTCACTCCCAAAGTCTGGGTCCTTTGCCAGCTTTTCAGATAGCAATCCAAGGCCACTGAAGACAAAGCCCTCTGGGGGGATGTCATCCTCCAGCCATGGCCACGCTTGCATAGCGAGCCATCGGAGGGCCCTGGAACCGTCCTCCTGCCACATATCTACCTGGACAAGTCCATCTAGTGTAGATAGACATTGCCCCTCTGAGTTGCTCTCCCTGGAAAGGCACTCATAAGTCTAGCTGGGACCAGTACCTTTCATCAGCAGTGGGGAGGATCTTTCCATAACAGTCCTGTTCTTGTTGAAGAGCCTCCCTCCATAGTTGCTAGCTGATAATGTTCCTCCATCTCAGCTCGTCCTGTTCAGAACCAGGAATGTGATGAACCAGCCAATGTGATGGATATCGGCTACCCTGACTGGGTAACTCCGCAAAAAGGTCCTGCTTCCTCCCTGGAGCTTGCAGCTGTATAGCTGGAAAGTGATTATAGCAAGTAGCCCACCCAAATAACCAGGCAAAACCAGTATTCAGGGGAAAACAGAAACTGACTTTATTGGGAAAACCACACAGCTAATATACACATTCAGATCCTTATCTGATCCCAAGATCTCCCGCCATTCCCGCCCCTCCAGAAAGCCCAGCACCTCCATAGGAGCCACAGTCCCATAGAGCCCCCACAGTAACTACGTCGTGGTTTTGGAGTAATCCCGGTGGAGTGGTGGCACTTCCAGGATGTCATTGGAAAGCTCTCAGTCCCCAGATGCCACAGTTAAAAAGCGTCTTTATCCGTGGGGACCGGAGTTACAGCCTGGTAAATATATGGAGGTGGGGGTGTCCAAAACCCCCACTTCCCAAGGGAGCTCCCTTCCGGCAATCATGCCACCTTGGGAGGAGCTACCAATCCCCAAAAAAGCGGAGCTCTGGGGCAATGGCCGCTGGAGCAACCTGGGGTAAAGGTTAGCGGGTATACGGTGTGATGCGGCCGATCGGCAGTTCCAGGAGCCCAGAGAGGGGTTAGGCTGTCCCATGAGCCAGAAAAAGGCCAAATCTGGTGTGAAAAGGAGTGAGCCATGTAGTAGGGGGGTGGGGGGTAGTTTTGGCAATCTTGCTATCCATGACAGTAAGTTCTCTAGAGCAGTGGTTCTCAACCAAAATGACCTCAAGGCCCGGTAAATAGTTTGGGGGCCCTTTCTTTGGCCCTTAATGTTGGGGGTCCTGGCTCTGGAGGTTGATGGGCCTGTTGGGATTAGGGCAGGGAGGCTACCATGTTAATTTGCATGAATTTGATTACATTTGGGCCAGTGTGAGACAGTTTTCCTGGGGCCTTGATTGGTCTCAGTCTTCCCTTTGTGTGCAGTGGGGTAAGAGTGTGCAGTGGGGGCATGACAGGTCAGGGCCCACCAGCAGGGCTATCACGGCCCGGTACTGGGCCACGGCCCGGCTGTTGAGAAACCAGGCTCTAGAGAGCAGAGCCCTGTGATCTGTCTGCACCAGTCTGCCTTTCCTATCTTGTGCTTATTTATTGTACCCAACAGTAAAGCACTACAGAATCTGTTGGGGAATTACAATTAAATAGAATAATTATTATTATTTTAAGCTTTTTCTTCCAAATTGTCAACCTTCAGCTCAGGCAGGTGCCATAACGTGGTTGAGAATTACTGACCTGGATATTAAAACCCCATGACATTAGTAGATCAGGTTACAGACATACATGACAACTTTTATTATGAACTAACCCTGGGACTGCTTCAGTTGTGTGGTTTGGGGCATGATGTGGGATTTGCTTGTGAGTATGGTTTAGGCTGTAAGTAAAGCACACAGATCAGCGTTATTGATGCTTTTTGGAATAATAACACATGCAGTATATAGAAATTATTTAATCACTAAGCAAGTTACACAGATCTATTAATTAATCTAATTTAATTTTTTAATTAAACAACATACCCATATCATACTATTGCCCTGCAGCCCCTCTGTCAGCCATATGCCTAAATCTGACCACAGAATACATCCTGAACCTGCAGCCCCTCTTTCAGACACATAACCATATCATACCATTAGCCCTACAGCCCATCTGTCAGACACATACCCATATCATACCATTAGCCCTACAGCCCATCTGTCAGACACATACCCATATCATATCATTAGCCCTGCAGCCCCTCTGTCAGACACATACCCATATCATACCATTAGCCCTACAGCCCCTCTGTCAGACACATACCCATATCATACCATTAGCCCTGCAGCCCCTCTGTCAGACACATACCCATATCATACCATTAGCCCTACAGCCCCTCTGTCAGACACATACCCATATCATACCATTAGCCCTGCAGCCCCTCTGTCAGACACATACCCATATCATACCATTAGCCCTACAGCCCATCTGTCAGACACATACCCATATCATACCATTAGCCCTGCAGCCCCTCTGTCAGACACATACCCATATCATACCATTAGCCCTACAGCCCCTCTGTCAGCCACATACCCATATCATACCATTAGCCCTGCAGCCCCTCTGTCAGACACATACCCATATCATACCATTAGCCCTACAGCCCCTCTGTCAGCCACATACCCATATCATACCATTAGCCCTGCAGCCCCTCTGTCAGACACATACCCATATCATACCATTAGCCCTACAGCCCCTCTGTCAGACACATACCCATATCATACCATTAGCCCTACAGCCCCTCTGTCAGACACATACCCATATCATACCATTATCCCTACAGCCCATCTGTCAGACACATACCCATATCATACCATTAGCCCTACAGCCCCTCTGTCAGACACATACCCATATCATACTATTAGCCCTACAGCCCCTCTGTCAGAGACATACCCATATCATACCATTATCCCTACAGCCCATCTGTCAGACACATACCCATATCATACCATTAGCCCTACAGCCCCTCTGTCAGACACATGCCCATATTATACAATTAGCCCTGCAGTCCCTCTGTCAGACACATGCCCATATCATACCATTAGCCCTGCAGTCCCTCTGTCAGACACATGCCCATATTATACAATTAGACCTGCAGTCCCTCTGTCAGACACATACCCATATCATACCATTAGCCCTGCAGCCCCTCTGTCAGACACATACCCATATCATACTATTAGCCCTACAACCCCTCTGTCAGACACATACCCATATCATACCATTAGCCCTACAGCCCCTCTGTCAGACACATACCCATATCATACCATTAGCCCTACAGCCCCTCTGTCAGACACATACCCATATCATACCATTAGCCATACAGCCCTTCTGTCAGACACATACCCATATCATACCATTAGCCCTGCAGCCCCTCTGTCAGACACATACCCATATCATACCATTAGCCCTGTAGCCCCTCTATCAGACACATGCCCATATTATACAATTATCCCTGCAGTCCCTCTGTCAGACACATGCCCATATCATACCATTAGCCCTACAGCCCCTCTATCAGACACATGCCCATATCATACCATTAGCCCTGCAGTCTCTCTGTCAGACACATGCCCATATAATAGCTGTAACCCAGCAGTGCTTCTGTAAGCCATCTACATCCAACCACAAACTAGATCCCTGGCCCTGCAACCTCTCTCTCAGCCACATGTGCATGCCCATATCATACCTGTAACCCAGCATCCCTTCAGGAAACCACATACCTGCATCCAACTACAGAATATATCCTGACCCCGCATCTTCTCTGTCAGCCACTAGCCCTGTAACCCTTCTGTCAGTCCGATGCCTACATTTGACAACATAATACACAATGGCCCTGCAGCCCCTCTGTCAACCACATACATCATTCCACTAGCCCTGCATACCATCTATATGTCACATACCTACATCCAACCACAGAATGTATCCTGGCCCTGCAGGTTCTCTGCCACCTACCCATATGACACCACTTGCCCTGCAGCCCCTCTGCAAGTCATTTGCCTACATTTGACCACTTAATACATTCTGGCCTTGCAGCTGCTCTGTCAGCCACATATCCATATCACACCTCTAACCGAGCAGATCCTCTGAAAGCCATATACCTATGTCAAATCACAGAATAGATCCCTGTCCCTGCAACCTCTCTGTCAGTGAAATGTCCATGGGATTTCACTGTTTGAAGATGGTACCACCCAGACTTCTTCCTTGGCACCCGCTGTGTTTACTAGGTAGTTTACCGCTGTGCAATGTTTAGCTCTCTCATTGAGATCTTAGTCATGCTTGAAGTAAGATTTAGCTTAGATTTAATCATTTGTACCCACCCCTCATCAGTGCAGCAAGTGGCTATATCAGCTGCATTGAAATAATTATAGGTGCTTCTAACTCACAACCTTAAAGGGACAGTTTACTCAAAAAAAAGTATCCCCTTTAGTTTGTTCCCAATGATCCCCTTTACCTGCTGGAGTGTATTAAATTGATTACAAGTATTCCCTTTAACCTTATATTGTCATTTAAAATAGTTGATTTAGCCTGTGGTATCCCCACCTATTCTTAAAGTTTTGGGCCTCAGGTACAAGCTATAGATAAGCTGTGAAAGCAAACAGCCAGCAGAAGAAATGACACTCCTAGTGGGGTACAGAAGAAATAAGGTAATAAAATGTTAATTTTCCATTGTTCTCTCCAAGTATTGGTGATTGGTTTACGGACAGATATAAGATAAAGAAGCATGTATATGTACACAATGTGATAAAGTAATGAGATCTGATTATACCTATAAGCTCACCCCATTTTATTAGGATGTGGCTTCAAAACACAAAATCTGCCAGTTCATATACATAAATAAACCTTAAAAAGAAAATTCTCATACATTGTATATTCTGCAGCTGGTAAAAAAAAGTGATTGGAAACACGTTAAGGGAAAAACAATTTTACAGTCCCTTTAACCTTCTCTGAACAACTTTCACTATCAATAACACCAGCATCACAAACATGTTTTAAAAACATTACAAAACAAACAACCATAAACCATTTAACACAACTATAAAAGATAGTAATGCAGATAGAAAACCCTTTATCCAAACTACTTGGGACTGGAAAAGGTTTGGATGTCGCATAGTTTGGATTTTGGAAAATGTGCATCTTTAAAATGGGATAGTTAAAATGTATTGCCTTGGAGTAGATGTTAAGATAGTTAAATGGGTAGAATGCTGCCATAAAATTATAGTAAATCCTGGGGGGGGGGCGGAGCAAGTCAGGCATCTGAGCAGTCGCACATTGAGAGAGCTCCGCTCATACAATATATAAAATTAACAACAAAACCGCTCAGTATTGCCTAACATATTACTGAATTGTGACCGATGACTGAGAAATCAATGCTGTAGGGTTTGGTGGAGGAGCAGGAACCTAAATAAGAGGATTGGAGCAAGCTATCTTTTAACCACCACAGCTCACTGACGACTCTGATGAGGAGCGGCCATTTTTCAGACCATGAGGTGCTCAGAGTAAATGCCGAATTGGGCACTGCCAACAGCTATCCATATAAAGGCTCAGTAAAGGATGCAACACTCTCTCCACATGATTCCTGAGGGCTATTACGGCTAATTTGTTGATCGGAGAGCTACAAAGACAGCCTACTATAAAACACACTGAACTCCCACGCAATAAAGGCCCAGAGCCTGACCCTTGGCTAGGGAAAACTCCACGCTGCACAGCATTCCTAACATTTGGACATCTCCAATGGCTTCTTTATCCACAATGGAGATACAGGTTTTTAGCGCTATATCGGCCTTAATTAGCAGGCTTGACACTCATCATTACACTCTGATCCAAGAAATAAGGTCTGCCTGTAACCCTACACAGGGAATATCGGAAGAAGCTTTAGAGATCCTTGAAGACAGCCTAACCACTCCTGATGCTGTGAGCTTCCCACGTACACAAGGGAAAGACATACCTAATGAAGGCAATGCACAAGAAGTATTGTAGATGTTCACTGCATCGCTGAGCAAGCTGCCGAGACCCGAGGTCCTAAAATCCCCCAATCTTTCAACGAGGGAGCCAACACTGATAACGAGCCCAGTTAGGGAGCTGCATGGCCTCCAGATATCTACCAGCTGTGCAGATGCCGAGTGGGAAGCACCTAACAGCAAAAGAGCCCTCTGCGACAGAAAATCCTCATGGGTCTGGGCGGCAGTGTTGGGGGATGCGGCCGGTCCTCTGATGCTCTGACCTGAGTCATCCTTGCTAGCTTAATCCCCTGGAGCCTGGCTCTGGAGCCTGGCTCTGGCACTGGCGACATCAATGTCTATTCCCCTCATTAAAAACGGGAGGTGTCTGCCTGAGAGCGATCTGCAATCTCTTAACTCAGTCTCTTCCTGATGGCTGCATTAAGCTTGCCATTGGGTAATCTCCTTTAAGACTCTCTATCCCTCAATGGAGACCCACCTTTGGGACAATGACCTTATACCCACCACCCAGATGACGACTATAAAGTCCAGTGCTCGATCCATCAATGTATATGTCCTTAATGAATAGTTGAGACATATGTTATGCGCACCTTCATGCAAAGCTCATTTTTTATTTACGTTTGTTCAATATGTTTTTTCTTGTATTTTATTAAGCTCATTGATAAGAAGTTCTTAGTTATTACCCTGCTTTCTAAACCATCCTATGCATCTAGACTTGAGCCTTTAGAGAACTCCATACTTTGCTCTTTATACTTTCCAGTATGTTGTCACAATTCACAAGACATATTGTAAACTGTTCAATCATGCTTTTACAATTTCACTGCAGATTTGATCCACTGTGGATCCTGTATCCTATACGCTGTTTGCGATATTCTTACTGTAAAGGGCATATGTTTAGGAGCATGTAAAGTATAGCTTTAGGTCATACCGGATCTATTATTACTGTCATATTGCTGTCATGTATACTGATATTACTGTTAACTCTACCTTAGGTACACGTGCTAGTCTCCTGCGTAGCTATCATTGGTTTATAAAATATAGCTAGCCTACCTTGTACAGTTTTTAGTTTGCAGACCAACTATAATTTTTCCTGGGGTGTTGATCTACGATCTACATACATTCTCTTAATGTACCTGAACATGACTAATATATTGCTCATCAGGGTAAAATAACATCTCCCATAAACTATACGTTATCTTAACCCATTTGAGAGGAACTTATCTTTGTACGTTGTAAACATTTTAGCCTCCTACTATCGCTGACATTATCCATTGTAATACCCCTGAGCTTTAGAATAGTTTTACAAAGCTATGGGTCACGATAACACAGTATTTTTTTTAACCTCATAGATTTGCTGCACACAACAACTTCACAGCAGGTTATTGAGAGAAGTTGCCCTGAAGTATACAGCGCTCCGACACCCATTCACTAGCAAGGAGTGCTATGGTGAAGCAGATTAATTACTTTAGTCCTGAAATACGTAACGCAGGGTACAACTAAGATATGTCATTGTGTTTTCCACAACTAGGTGATATACCTACCTTAAAGGGACATTAAACCCAAACATTTTCTTTCATGATTCAGATAGAGAATACAATTTTAAACAACATTCAAATTTACTTCTATTATCTAATTTTCTTAATTCTTTAGATATCCTTTGTTGAAAAAATAGAAATGCACATTGGTGAGCCAATCACACAAGGCATCTATATGCAGCGCCCAATCAGTAGCTACTGAGCCTATCTAGATATGCTTTTCAGCAAAGAATATCAAGAGAATGAAGCAAGTTAGATACTAGAAGTAAATTAGAAAGTTGTTTAAAATAGCATTCTCTTTCTAAACCATGAAAGAAAATTTTGGGGTTTAATGTCTCTTTAAGGGACATTCGTACAAGAACACGTAAACTACAGTTCTAGATCACGGTTGATCTATTATCTAGGTAATCTATATTAGTATCACTCTTAACTTAACTCCACTAAGGATACATGTGCTAGTCTCTGGTTACATTTTATTCCGTTTATATAATATTATCTGTCTGTTTGGCACAGACTTTTGTTTGTAGATCTAACTATATACATTGTAACATTCTGGTAATCTGCTTAGGTTATGGCCTGCATTACATAGATATTCTAAGATTGGTCTTATATCAAATACAATCAGTACAGCTAAAAGAGGATACAGATCTTTATATACGGCCCGCCACCTCCTTATAATGAACATACTCCTTTCATCCTACCACTACAGATCTATATTAATTTCTAAGTTTCGCCCCCCCCCCCCCATCTCTATGAACGGCTTTTGTCCATTGACTTCACCCCCTCTCCCCGTATACAACTTGGTCCAAGAGGGTCCCAAAACAATAAGCCAATTCCCCCACGCTCCAAATGTATTAGTCTAGATTGAGCCAAAATGAGCGATTATTATGATAACGTGGGGAACAATTTTTATTTTTATATAACATAAAAATGAAGTTCTTATAGATTTAGTCCTATTTCCTCTATGTCACTCCAGCGTATATCGTTTGAGCCTCCATTTAGATATACTCACCTCAAACTGTAGACTTTTAGATCTTGACTAAAACACCCAAAAGGTTAGACATAGCCTTGTATCTTGGAGATATGGATCCTCCATCAATTACATGTATACTTTGCAATACTAGAGCACGGTATTGATATTTCAGACTGTAAACCATTATTTATGTACTACTGCTTATGTGACTACAATGTATATTATAACTTTACGTTATCCTGTTTATGGACAAACTTGTTTTGTTGTATTTTCTCGCAACTTCAATAAAAAAATATTTTTTTTAAAAATGATAGTAAATCCTAGCATTTGTGAAACGCTAGGATTTACCAGTGCAACAAATTTGTTTCTCTGGCAAAAGGGTTTTCTATCTGCATTACTATCTTTTATAGTTGTGTTAAATGGTTGCAGTGCATGGTATGGCTTTCGTTTGTGCTTATTTTAGAGAGAACTAGTTTTATAGAGGTTTTATAAAATACTTTTAATGCGGAAAGTACCTTTATTTGCCTGTAGCGTATGCCGCGCTGAGCACCTCAGGCCGCCCGCAGCAGAATGCTATTTTTTAAATGAGGTGACATTTCCACCTCATAGCCAATAGTCGTGTGGCACAGTTGGCATTATTCCAGATAGCTTGCACACTATTGGTTAAGATCACCTCATTTAAAAATAGCGTTCTGCTGTGGGCAGCCTGAGGTGCTCAGTTTGGTGAATGCTACAAACAAATAAAGGACTTTTCAGCATGAAGTATTTTATTCTTCATGACTGAAAGTCCCCTTTATTTGTTGCACTGGTAAATCCTATCATTCAAAAACACTAGGCTGTACTATCACTTTAATGATAGAGGGCAGAGGATTTCAGTTAATGGAGTACATTCAAATGAGGGGTCAGTTATTAGTGGTGTTCACCAAGGGTCAGTTCTTGGGCCTGTTTTGCTTAACATGTTCATTTGTGATATTGGAAGTGGGCTCCGGGAGAATGTCTGCTTGTTTGCTGATGATAAAACAATTTGAAACAGAGTTGATGTTCCAGGAGGGGGGATCAAATAAGCAATGATATTAAAAAGATGGAGGACTGGGCAAATAAATGGGAGTTTAAATGTAATATTACCAAGAGCAGAATTATTTACATAGGATTCAAAAACCCAAACGCCAATTATAGTCTCAATGGTACATTACTGGCTGTAACTAAAGAGAAATGGGACTTGGGAATTATTATTTCATATGATTTTAAATTTGGTAGCAGTAGTGCAGCCAGTAAGGACTGTCAAATACTTGGTTGCATTGGGAGCGCTATTAGTAACAGAAATAGCAAGGTTCTTATGCCACTTTACAGATCACTAGTTAGGCCTCATATGGAGTATTGTGTACAGTTCTGGAGACCATATCTCCAGAAGGACATCAATAAACTAGAAACTGTCCAAAGAGGGCTGTTAAAAAGGTAACGGTCTAAAATATAAAGCATACAAAGAAACGGCCAGATTACGAGTTTTGCATTAGGAGCTATGCGGTGCTAACAAGCAGTTTTTACTAACCGCTCACTTACATGCAGCGCTTGTATTATGGGTTTTTACAAACCCGGCGTTTAAAAGGCAAGAAGTGAGCGGTAGAGCAAAATTGTGCTCCATACCGCACTTCAATACCAGCGCTGCTTAAGTCAGCGGTGAGCTGTTCGTATGTGCACGATTTCCCCATAGACATCAATGGGGAGAGCTGGCTGATAAAAAGTCTAACACCTGCCAAAAAGCAGCGTAAATCTCAGTAAACGCAGCCCCTTTTATTCTATGGGGAAACTAAAGTTATGTTTTCACCTTACACCCTAACATGAACCCCGAGTCTAAACACCCCTAATCTTACATTTTTTATCTCCTAATCTGCCACCCCCGACATCGTCGACACCTACATTATACTTATTAACCCCTAATCTGCCGCCCCCAATGTCGCTGCAACCTACCTACACTTATTAACCCCTAATCTGCCGCCACCAACGTCGCCGCCACTATAATAAATTTATTAACCCCTAAATTTAAGTCTAACCCTAACCCTAACACCCCCTAACTTAAATATAATTTAAATAAATCTAAATAAAATTACTATCATTAACTACATTATCCCTATTTAAAACTAAATACTTATTAGGGGTTAATACATTTAATATAGTGGCGGCGACGTTGGGGATGGCAGATTAGGGGTTAATAAAGTAGGTAGGTGGCACGATGTTATGGATAGCAAATTAGGGTTAATATTATTTAACTAGTGTTTGTGAGGGGGGAGTGCGGCGATTTAGGGGTTAATATGTTTATTATAGTGGCGACGATGTCCGGAACGGCAGATTAGGGGTTAAAAATGTTATTTTAGTATTTGCGATGCAGGAGGGCCTCGGTTTAGGGGTTAATAGGTAGTTTATGGGTGTTAGTGTACTTTTTAGCACTTTAGTTATGAGTTTTATGCTACGGCGTTATACCATAAAACTCTTAACTACTGACTAGAATGCGTTAGGGATCTTGGAGGTAGAGGTGTACCGCTCACTTTTTGGCCTCCCAAGACAGACTCGTAATACCGGCGCTATGGAGGTCCCATAGAAAAAAGGGTTTACGAAGTTTACGTAAGTCGTTTTGCGGTAAGGCCAAAGAAGTGTGCGGTGCACCTAAACCTGCAAGACTCGTAATAGCAGCGGGCGTAAAAAGCAGCGTTAGGACCTTTTAAACACTGCTTTTTTACCTTAACGCACAACTCATAAACTAGCCGAATGATTTATTATCTAAATATGTATAGTTTAGAGGAGAGAAGAAAGAGGTAACATGAAAGAAACCTTCAAATAGATGAAGGGACTTATAAAAGTGTTAGCTGAAAGCATTTTCCACAAAAAAAAGAAATACCAAAACCAAGATGTCACAATCTAAATAAGAGGGTCAGCAGATTCCAATAGAGATGATAAAATATTTTTAAAATGCCTGGTACACGAATAAGGCTAAATATGTACTATGGGTAGACTTGATGGGCCTTTTGGTTCTTACGTATCTACTGACAAATTCTATGTTTCTATTTTCCTTGTTTGGAGATAGAACCTAGAGTAAACAACATCTTATGTCACTTAGGAAATATTTACATGTCATAATACAGCTTTTGTATGTATATATATACCGGTATATATTATTTTAATACTTTTGTATACATAGTACCTTCAAAAGGATAGTAAACTACTGTAATCAGAAAGGTAATATTTGTTGTTTTAAATAAATATAGACTATTATTTGCATTTTAGAACACAAAACCAAAACAAAAATAAAGACACAGTCAGAGAAGATTATAACTTACAGTTGGGGAAAATACTGTAGTCATTTGGATCTTTTTTTTTTTTTTTTTTAATATTAATTAAAAAGTTTAGATTTCAGAATAAGTTTGGATTTTTGGAATTCGGAATTTGGGGATTTGTACCTGTAATAATATAGGTGTACAAAAATCAAGATATTTTCTATCACAATATGCACTTGCCTTCAGCTAGCCTTTGTCTTGTTCATAAAGGAATTCTTTTATCGTCTACTTGAGGGATACAGTTTCTCTATCTAAAATCTTCTGTAAGTACAGTGTTCCACTTAGACCGTCTACCATAGTAAGACCTAATCTTCCAATATTTCATGTGTACCCATGTAAATAGGAGCTATATCTGAGTGTACATCACCCAACAAATTAATCCGATCCAATGTTCAGTTAGATGAAGTTGATCAACTTTACCCAACAGTTAGATTAGCAAGGACCTCTGAAGTCAATATCCTGATGGAAAAAAATTAGGTTTGTTTAACACCATGACATTTAGAGACCATAACATTATAAATGTGTATACAATGAAAGAGTTAAGACTGCAAGACCTAATTTTGCTGAACATTTTAAACTGCTCAAAATATTCTCTGTCCGTTTACCCTAAAAGAAATTTCCTTGGCTGAACGACTCCGATTTAATGAAATAGACAAAGGCGCTCTTGTAAAGCTTCCATCACTTGGTCTCAGTTCAGTGGGCGGGTAGATCTAAATTTAGTCTATCTGCATTTGTATGTGAGAAATCACTGGAAAAAAAAATCTTAAATGACCATGCCAAGCCCTGTACTATTATCTGATCCTTTGCCACGTGATAACAGAGTGAGCACCTGCAACGTGAGTAAATGTTTATATAAATGCTATGCTATCAGAGACACTTTCCTCTCAGTCCTTGAGGGACTACACATTCTTAGACCTCTCACAGTAATATCTGAAATAATAACACGCATGGGCCTAGATTACAAGTGAAGCGGTATTATATAGAGAAGTTGTGGTATAAATATTGCAGGACCGAGTAAGGATTAGCGCACAACCTGGTATTACAAGTAAATGGTAAGACAGAATAACCAGTCTGTTTAGCGTGGCCTACTTTCATTGACATGTCCCCTTTTAAACAAATTAAATGTTTTTTTTGTTTTTTATAGAAGAAAATGTTCTTAGCTTAGAAGAAAATGTTATTTTTATAAATGTGTATATATAAATATATATATATATATATATATAAACAAAAAAGCAGGTCACACTCTCTGGGTTTAAATCACAGCAGCCAAATTAAATGTGAATGTTTTCGGAGGACTTCAACCCATCCTCAGGGAGATCGAGAGAGAGAGAGAGCTATATATATATATATATATATATATATATATAGATAGATAGATAGATAGATAGATAGATAGATAGATCCATTTTGATATACAGCTATAGATATTAAGGACGTGCATTCATTTTCGACAAATCCACATTCGTACCGAAAATTGGATTTATATTTTCGTAAACGAATTTCCAAATGAATGCACCAGCAAAATTTAAAGAAAAGGATAATGAGAAAATACACACACTTTAACACACACAAACACACAAACACATACACACACACATAAACACTAGCACATGCACACACATACATGCACATATACACTTACAGACAAACACACATGCATGCACACACACAATTAAACACATACATACACACAAACATACACACACATACTCATAAACACATGCACATACACACACACACATAAACACACAAACACATGCACGCGCACACACACGCTTAATTCACACACATAAACACCACAAACACATGCACATACACACACATAAACATACAAACACATGCAAGCACACACACACACACACACACGCATAAACACACAAACACACAAACACACATACACATAAACACACACACAAACAAATGCACGCGCCCACACACAAACACATGCACGCCCACACACACATACACATAAACACATGCACATACACACAGACACACACAAATATAATCTCAGTGTAGCTTAGTGAAGTTTATTTTTTAGGTAATACAGAGCTATTTCTTTACTTAATTACAGTTTACAAAAGGTCTTGCAAAAAAATAATAATATATATATTTAAAAAAAAAATTAAATTGTAAGTTGTACATTCGTCAGGTTGTGCATCACATTTTGATATCATTTGATGAGGGATGTTAAGCAAACCAGTCTTCTCCGAAACCTGCAATTAACTTTTTGAATAAAGCCATCAATGTCGCCTTTTGGAGAAATAATAGCTCATGTTAAGGCCTGCTTAAAGGATGCGGTGTTATTAATTACCAGCCTGTGAACGCACTTCTTACACACAGCTCTGAGGGACGGTCATCCAATTAAGTTTAATGACTACAGCTATAGAGTCTCCATCTGGGTTTCTTGTTCCTGATTAGCGAGACCAGCAGTTTCCTGGCCCCCACAAATGTTCTGTAGCCCATCATATTTAAAAAAATAGAAAAAAGTCTTTGCTTGTTCGCTGTTCAGCAATTGAGCTCAAGTTGATTTGACATTTACCTACACTTTGAGCTCTATTACCATGGCTCAGATTTAATGAGGCTAATGAATCCTCTTTGGGATTATTTAAAGATACACAACAGTTGGAAATCTTCATCTCTGATAATGTTTAGATACATTAAATATATTTCATCTGAGATGTTTAATCAGTAAACCTGAGTAGTACCAATTAGTTTAGTTTTATTTATTGTAACTTGTGCACTTAAAGGGCCATAATAGTCGAAAGAGAGCTTTGAGGGAAGATCAGGGAGAGCTTTTGAGGACCCCTACACTACAGAAGTAAAGAAATAATATATATAAATAAAAAAAGCCCTAAACTGAATACTGGCCAACTGTCTGCCAGTCCTAAGATGGTGGTGGTCAGAGGAGGGAGAGAGGAGAGGTATTTGGTAAGGATCAGGGGGCGGGAGGTGTCAGGTGGGAGGCTAATCTCTAAACTACAGCAAAATTAACCCTTACAAGATAACTGATTAACCCTTCTCCTGCCGCAAATTTCAAAAGTGTGGTGCAAAGCTGTAATTAGCGGCCTTTCTAATTGCCAGAAACTAATTGCAAAGTCCCACATGTCTTGCTGTTTCTGAATAAATAATTTCAGTGAGAAACCCAAAGGTTGCAAAAAAAGTTAAAGGGACAGTCTAGTCAAAAATTAAAACTTTCATGATTCAGATAGGCTTGCAATTTAAAACAACTCTCCAGGTTACTTTCATCATCTAATTTGCTTTATTCTTTTGAAATTCTTTGAAAGCTAAAACTAGGTAGGCTCATATGCTAATTTCTAAGCCACATGAAGGCCGGCCTTTTATCTGCAATTGACAGTTTTTCACAGTTAGACAGCGCTAGTTCATGTGTGTCACAATAGATAACATTGTGCTCACTCTTGTGGATTTATTCATGATTCAGCACTGATTGGCTAAAATTCAAGTCTGTCAAAAGAACCAAGATAAGGGGCAGTCTGCAGAGGCTTAGATACAAGGAAATCAAAGAGTTAAAAAGTGTATTAATATAACTGTGTTGGTTATGCAAAACTGGGGAATGGGCAATAAATACAATTATCTATCTTTTTAAGCAATAACAAATGTATAATCTACTTTTTTTTCATGCTTGGGGGGGGGGGGGGGTGTAAGTATTCCCCAGCAGTGCTGTAGTTATCCATAGGATCCGTTATGCACAAACATGCATTCCCTGTCATTTTCAATATCAATTTAAACATCTTTAATTTTTTCATGACACAACTAGATTTTTTAATTGCTTCTTTGGTGTGATTTGTTTAAATCAAATGCTACATTTGATAAATGAAAGATACATCCAACATACTGAAATGTAACGGTTGTCTATTTAAAAAAAAAAAAAATGGTGGATTTCTCTAAATATTCATCATTTAGAACAACTAATTCAGCCAACAACAAGTGTTCCCAAAATATTTTGGAGTGTGATAATAGCGCTCCTTGCACTATCCATTAATAACATATGTGGCAGTAAAAAACTATGTTAAAGTAAGAAGGTTAATACGAGTAACTGATCTTATGTTTCTTATCTGCTACAACAACGTAGGTGTCTATGGATAAATTAATCTGTGAGTAGCAAACAAGGACAACATTGAGAAGTTTTGAGGTATATGCCATGTCTGCGATGATGTCACATCCACAAGCACATAAAGTGGTATTAAAGGGACAGTCTATTTGAACATTTTTATTTTTTTAAAGATAGATAATCCCTTTATTACCCATTCACTGTTAACGTATTTTTATTCAGCCATCATCAAATCAGTTTTATCATCCTGTATTTTAACCTGGTATAGCTATGGTACATTAATACTAAAGGAGAAACTACACCGAATTGTAAGATCTGTGGGAAAAAAAATCATTGGGTGTCAAGTTATTTCTCTTAAGGACATTTACTTTTTTAGGATGTACAAGAAGTGTCAGAAAAATTGTATCTGCTTCAACTAACACGGGCCATTGTTTTTTTAAGTTTTTTATCATAGTCTAAGGTTGAGACTTTTACGAACTCGGAAAAAAACGTTTTCTGAATAGTTTTATCCCAAGACTATTAACATAGCAAACAAGAATACTCTTATTTCACTTTTGGTGATAAATTACACTTTAGTCAATCTTTGTGAATATATTTGATGGTTAGATTTTTACACTGCTGATTGTATTTGTTTGTTCATTGTCATCTGAGCACAATGTTATCTATAGGACACACGCGAAATAGCACTGTCTAACTGTGAAAAACTGTTAAAATGCACTGAGATAAGAGGCAAGCCTTCAATAGCGTAGAAATCAGTGTATCAACCTACCTAGGTTTTAGCTTTCAACAAAGAATACCAAGAGAACAAAGCAAATTTGATGATGAAAATAAATTAGAAACTTGTTTAAAATTGCATTCCCTATATGAATCATGAATTGTTCAATTTGACTGTCCCTTTAAACAATTATTTGCCTTACTAAGTTAATGTGGTATTGCCAAAAAGCACCTCAATAACCTAATAAAGGTCGGAAGTGATTAGCTGACTTTATACTTATACTTCTTAAATACCTAGTTAAATATTTGAAGAATTTGTAGATTCGCATTGGATTTTTTTGGACATGGTGTGAGGAGAGAATGGGTCTGTTTATTCCTTAAGGAGCTCACCACTATCTATTCCACTAGGAAGTATGTAAGATTAAACTTGGAATTACTTTTTTTGTGCTATTTTTTCTGTGAACAAACAAACCAATGTATTTTCCTGGTATTTGAATAAGAACTTAAAGAGTCATTATAGTGAAAATATTACATCCTCTTATTCACTAGACTAGAGCATGTCATGTTATCACTATTGACACTGCAAATCTATGTGTTTAACCCCAGCAAAGGTAAGGCACCGCTCTGGAGCTGCAGAGAACTGCTTACCCATAGCCGAAGCTGCCACTAAGCCAAGCAGCAGTGTAAGTTGCCCCGCTGGGCCATGCCACTAGAGGTGCTGATTGGCTCGGCTGCAGTTTACGCTCAGAAACAAGCTGTTCACTGTGACTCCCAATCAGTACTTTACACCAGCAAGTTAAACACATAGATTTGCAGGGACATGCTTTAAAGAATGAGAGCATGCTATTCTTATCACTATGATAGCCCTTTAAACATGTTAACACTTTAACAAAAGTTTTTGTTTTATTTTTCTAACATCTTATGAAAGGCTATTTCATATATTTATTAACATTTCTAAATTATTGAAATAAAGTGATCATCAAACAAACAGAAATGAATCAGAGGGTCACGTAAGCAGTAGTATTTGATAAAGCATTTGTGCAAAGCAAGCAAGATCATTATTATCCGTTATTTATAGAGTGCCAACAGATTTTGCAGATGTGGACTCCTTGCCCAATATGCCTGGAGGGATATGGCTGCAATACGAAGCCCAAAGGAGGGCAAAAAAATTGTCTGGAGTTACCATTTCCCTTTCGGGGCTGGACTGACCTTGTTAGTTGGGATCAGACATATACTTCGGGAAAGTTTTCCTCTGGGAAGAGCACAATTGAGCATTTGTTTGTTCCTGGCAGACTGCTTCTCTTTCTGTTTGTATCTTTATTATGACCCTGGGGAAAGTCTCCCTAAGGGTAATGGGGGAAACCAGACGTGGACACCTTGCCCAATGGATATGGCTGCACCTAACTGACGAGGCCCAAACGATCATCTGGGGTTGCCATTTTCCGTGTTCAGAGGAGAATTGCCTGATATTTCGGGACTGGACTGATCTTGCTAGGTGGGATCAGACTGAAATATTTCAGGAGAGTTTTCCTCTGTGAAAAGCACAATTGGGGATAAAAGAGGCTACTTCCATGTGGGTTACTGGTCCATAGAACAAGTCACTGAGCTGTTGTTCGTTCCTGGCAGACCTGCTTCTATTTCTGTTTGTAACAAATTCCGCAGTGCACGATTATGATGTCTATACCAAATGTTCTGAAATGTTCTCATTCCATATCAGAAAAAACAGGCTCTGACATTTTCTTTTTAAATCAAAACTATCAAAATCTTACTGTCAAATACAGCCAAGTTTTATGCAATCTCCATTTTGCTACTACAGCACTTTTAAACATAATGGCTGCCGATCTGTAAAAACCAAATCAATATACAAAAGAAATGTTCTCCTCGCTGCCTGGCCACTCTCACCAACTGACCAGGCCTCATGATGCTGGCCCAGCATACTCTCCTCACCTGACAATCTTCTTTATACCTGTACATGTCATAACTACTGATATATTTTTAACTGTTTTTAGATATAATTGATGGTGATAAAGTGTTTAAATGTTGTTTTTTTATGTTTTGTGATCCAATCATCATAAAAAAAGGCTATTGAAGATTGTTGGTAGACATGAGCATTCAGAGGTTTCGGATACCTCCGAGGTGCGGGCTGCTCATGGCGTTCAGCTATTTTTGGAGCCGTATTTTGTGTCAGTGAAAGTGAAAAAACACTAAGATCTGGATTTTCGCACTACCACAAGAAGAAATCCGGCTCTGAAAAGAGCTGAATGCCACGAGCGGCCGCATTCGGTGGTATTTGAAACCTCCGATTACACATGCCTAGCTGTTATCGTGGGCAGTGCCATCTTGTTTTTCAGGTGCCGAGCAGTAGACAATATTGTTATTGTTTATCACTGTGGTGTTGTTTTTACGATCTGGGGGTGTTGAAGATTTATCAAGTGCCTTTAAACTTGAATTAGATGTGTCTATTTTCTTGTCAATATTTATCTGAAAACGTCTTGTTGGGTGCATAGTAATCGCCAAAGTTGCTGCTGTCCATTGCATTGTAATAGTAACTTTTCCGATATCCAATCCAATATTTTTTACAAATACGGAAATGGTGTTTTTTATTTACATTGTGATAATTTGGACCCCAATGTGTCATCTGATTGTCAGTGTCTAACAGTTAACTAAATTCTTTTGTTTTTAAATCGTTTGAAATAAATTGCTACCTCCCTTTGTGTATAATACAAGCAAGCACGTATACAGGCCAAGCACAGGGTACTGTGTGCGTTCTAGATAGCCCAAAAGAGCAGCGTATAGCACAAATTCTGCATTTTTTATACTTAGAGATGATTCTCTGTATAATATTAGGCACAATAGTTTAAATAATATGAAAAGGGAAAAAAAAGCTTAGTTTACAGAATTCCATCACATCAAATACTACATATGTATATATTTACTGAGTATCCCAATAAATGTGTTTATAGACAACCCTAGTGTGCATTACAAGTGAAATTGCCACCTTACCAACCCTGCACAGCTAGAAATATGCTGCTAGAAAAGGGTTAAATTGTCTTTTTTTTGGATGACTGTGTAGCAGAGGTAGCAGGTTACTTGCAAGGACATTAAAGAAACCTAATCCAGCCTGGCACACAGGTGGCCTGCTTCGTGTGACCTTTCCCAATAAATTCAGTAGCTAGCTTTAGTCAAGTGTTCTCATTGTTAAGGGATCAAACCCTATAACTGTGCCTGGAAATGAAGTGATTAAAACCTGAAGATGACCTGGGTTTGATGAGCCACCTGTTGGTAATCAGACTGAAGAGGAGCAGCAGTTACTGCTCAAACAAGAATTTATTCAGGGTTCCACCTCTGGATTAACAATTATATCTCACAATTTGAAAGATACAAATGCAGCTGAAAGGCAAGTGCCCTGAAAACTCTATAATGATGCAAGTGTCCTGAGATGAGCATAGACAGAGCCGGGTGCTGCAATAAAGGCAGACAAGGCTTCTACCTAAGGGCGCAATGCGGAGAGAAGGGGGAGTGTAATTTTGATGCTTGACATAATTTTTTTAATGTGTAGTATCAAGCATTGTAAATAACTTTCTAGAACTCTGCTGCAAGTCAATGTGATCTATTGTAGAGATTAAAAAGTGCAGCTTCTGAAAACTTGCAGTTCAAGATTGCTGCAACCACAAATTTAAGAAGCAGTCTCTGCTTATCCTAGGTGACAGATTTAAATCACATCGAACTTTCCTTTGTTCTGGTGATTGACAGGCCCTGCTCTCACACGATTGGTTTGCCCAATAGCAGGAGGCAGGACTGAACAACAGAGCTAGTTTGCAGTCTTAAAATCTGGCTGACAGGTTCTCAGCTTGAGAACTTGTCAGTCCTGCAGCTTGGGTAAATTGTCCTGTGGGATATGCTAGTACCAGTCTAGGTACAAAGGTGAAATAGAAAAGAGGACATCCTGCCTCCAAGTTCGTGTATTTTATATATTGTCACCAAGGTTTAAAACACTATGCAGGGCCACCACTGGATTAGCTATGTTGTGCAGAGCCACCACTTTGTTACGTTATGTAATGCAGAAATTAACCATCATAGCTATTATAATAAATTAGATAAACAGGTCAAGAATTTATGTGATTACGGAAATCTATTTTTTCTATCATTATAGATAATAATAGTTATCTGTCTGCCTAAAACATCGCTTGAACATTTTGTTAAGAAGCAGTAATGGCAGTGTATATCATTTCATTAGGGTGTGGCGGCAAAATGTGTGGGTTTTTTTAGGGGGGTTTAGGGTGAAATATGCAAAGGGAAAGTGAACACCTTGTAAGTACAATAGATTTCTGCCTTGCTATAGAACAACTACTAGCTAAGTCTAAACATTTTAAACAGCTTAACATCTTGTTAGCTGCAATTTTTTTTAATAGCCAAACTCCACTAACCTCTTGCAACTATTTGAGTCCACAGCTGACAGTCATATTCTTAGTATAAGGTTTATTGTTTTGCAGATCTTTCAGATCTACATTACGTGAAAACGGACACAAAATAAATAGTGAACAACTGTATATTGTAAAGTTGTTTTACTACAAATATTTTAACATGCAGTTTACATTTGTTATTTATTTGGATGATTTTGCTCTCAAAATGCCGCTGAAAAATATGCTTGCTCTACTACTTACAGGGAGGGCGTGCAATGTCTTAAAGGGACATGTCTACTCCAAAAAAGTTATTGTTTAGAACAGTGCTTTCCAAACTGTGTGTCGGGACACACTAGTGTGTCGGCAGCAGTGTGTAGGTGTGTCCCTGCTTCAGTACAATTTTTTTTTTTTAAAAGTTTTAAATTGTTTTTTGGTTTCTGAATTTCCACCTGCCTGCTACGCATATCACATGGTTGACACATGATTGATACCTATGTGGGTCACAGATCATCTTAACCAATTGGTACAGCTCAGTGGGAACGTGAAAACTATACCATTGTGGATTTGGCGGCACATTGCTCCTGACTGCACGTGTAGTCTCCTTAATTGGCTCGTGACTGCAAGTGTAGCCAGTGAGTGGGACAGCAGTGTGTTTGCAGCGTGGGCAGGTAGTCAGTCGGACTCACAGAGCTCTGAGGGTGGCAGCTTAAATGCTGAGCAGAAGTCCAGTGGGGATTTTTTGCAACTAGCTCCCAGTAGTGCATTGCTGCTCCTGCTCTTGATATATGGATAGGAAGTGGAAGCTTAAAAATGCTTGATGATGAAATGCGAGTGTCTTTAGCTAATATTCCACCAAATATTCAGAAATTGTGTTCATTCCCAGTCAACCTCATACATCCATTAAAATAGTAAGTAGCTATTGGTGTTATTAAACTTTTTTTTAATTCTGCACATACATACCTGTTACTTGTAAATACATTTTGTTATATATAATTTTATGTATGTGTCCGTATCTCTTAAAACAAGTTAGTTTAACCTCCTGTTTGCTGGTACAACTGAATTACTGTGTCGCGAAATGAGGTAGGTCTAAAAGTGCGTCACCAACATGAAAAGTTTGGAAAGCTCTGGTTTAGAAAGATAGATAATCCCTTTATTACCCAATCCCCAGTTTTGCATAACCAACACAGTTATATTAAATCATTTTTACCTCTGTGATAACCTTGTATCTAACCCTTCCCAGATCTCCTCCTTTCTCAGTGCTATTTACAGACTTGCATTTAGACATTTAGTGCATACTCATGGATAACTCCCACAAAGAGCACAATGTTATCTATATGTCACACATGAATAAGCAGTGTCCCTTTGCTGTGAAAATCCATATGAATGCTCTGAAATAAAGGTGCCTGCAAGGTTTTAGAAACAGGCATTAATTTAGATGTTTAAAGGTTAGAAAATATATTAATATAACAATGTAGTTGTGCAAAGCAGGGGAATGGGTAGTAAAGGCGTTAGCTATCGTTTTAAACAATACAATTTTGGAGTAGACTGTCCTTTAAGTATGGTGACATTTACCTGAGTCTGCAACATTCCATGCAATGATTGGTTAGCTCAGCGCACAAGTTCATTTAAAGGGACATTATACACTAGATTTTCTTTGCATACATGTTTTGTAGATGATCCATTTATATAGCCTATACAGTTGTTGTTTAAAAAAAAATGTTTAGTTTTTCTTATTTTTATATAACATTACTCTGATTTTCAGACTCTTAAAGGGATACTAAACCAATTTCATTCTTTCAAGATTCAGATAGAGCATGAGATTTTAAGCACCTTTCTAATTTACTCCTATTGTCAAATTTTTCTTTGTTCTCATGCTATCTTGATTTGAAAAAGCAGTACTGTAAGCTTTAGAGCCGGACCATTTTTTGTTCAGCACCTGTGTAGCACTTGCTGATTGGTGGCTAAATGTAGTAAACCAATCAGCAAGCTCCACCAAGGTGCTGAACTAAAAATGGGCCGTCTCCTAACCTTTTATAACTGCTTTTTCAAATCAAGATAACAAGAGAACAAAGAAAAATTGATAATAGGAGTAAATTACAAAGTTGCTTAAAATTGCCTGCTTATTTGAATCATGAAAGAAAGGAAAGTGGGGTTAGTATCCCTTTAACCAAGCCCCAAAGTTGTTAGGGAGAATACCGACATATACCTACTCCCAGCTTGCTTCTGTTTGTGTAAAGGGTCTTTTCATATTCAAAGGAAGGGGAAGTGTCTGCTTTTTCCCCACTTGCAGTTGGTGTTCCAGCTACCTTTTTAACAGAGCTAAACTGAAGCTTCTAAGTAAGTTTGTAAACAGTTTTATACTGGATTTTTTAGATCAGTATCTGTGCATCTTATTCTTTATAGTAGTGTCTATTACATGCAGTTATATCAAAATTGGTGTATACTGTCCCTTTGAATCTGTTACATTTAGTCGCAACAAAGGAAACCTGGAAACACCAGGGCTTTTTATATAGGGTTTCCCCAAACTGTTCTTGATTTGCAAAAGTTTAGCTTGTGCTAGCAAAATGACGGGTGTTTTTAAATGTTTATTTTGCAATGCACTGCTTAATTACAGGTATTTGCTATAAGTTTAATGCCCCTTTAAACTAAAATGGGTTTGCAATTTATAACCAGAAATTATTTGCTAGTGTATCAGGCTGCTATGACATCCCCAGTAAAGTGCACATCATTACAAAAAGTGTAATAAGTTGTCTTCTCTTTCATTTAATGACATTGAAATTCTGTTGTCAACACGATTGATCTAAGGGTGAGACGCATAGGTGGTTGGGTTAGGAAAATTGGGCAATTGATATATTAACAAAACAAAAATGATTATCGATTGGATAGACCCTGGAGGAGGTCCATCTGCAATAATGGATGATATAAAGAGGATCTATTGTTCATGGCAGTGAATGGAGCTACATATAGATAGAAGGTTATTCAGCCTTATGTGAGAATTGGTTTATATATATATATATATATATATATAAAATATATATATATATATATATATATATATATATATATATATATATATATTAGTGAGTTCAGGAAGGTTTTTATTAGGTGAGATCTGATTGGCATTAGGTGAGTTTTGCAATGGGGAAGAGCACTATGTAGTGTTTAAGGATTAGAGATCCATTGGGTGTTGTGGGTAATTTTTCCAGAACAGGGTCAGTGTTAGGGTCAACATTGAGGGGAAATCAAGTCAGAGCTGACTTTCCATCAGCAGCAAAAATGTCATAACATAACAGTGTGAAAAACAATAACCAACCCAGCAGAATGTCCCCCATCCCCTCTTTTGTTTGCAGGAACAATTCACCTACAAAAAGAAGAAAGGATTTAATGAGTTGATGCAGATCCATCAAAAAAAAAATTAAGAGAAAATGCTACAACCAAAAGGAAGGATCACAAAAAAATAAGCAAAAAAAAAATCTAATAAATAAATAAAGGAGCACTATATTTAATGGAGAGATTTTGAAAGTCAAAATTAAAGGGACAGTGTACTGTAAAATTTTCTCCCCTTTAATGTGATTTCAATTATCCATTTTACTTGCTGGAGTGTATTATATTTTTTACAAATAACTCCTTTTATTTTGGCATTTTAAATAGCTGTTTTTCCTGTTGAATCCCCACCTATACTGAATATTTTAATACTTAAGTATTGGCTATAGAAAAACAATATATCCAGCTGAAGAAATTACACTCCCAATTGTTCTCTTAAAGTATTGGGCTCTTGTATATGGACATAGATAAGATAAGGAAGCATTTATGTGTGTAGAGTGATACAATAAGGAGTGACTGATCATGTCCCCTGCAAGCTCAACCCATTTTAATAGGTTGTGGTTTAAAAAAAAGTATTAACAGCTATTTTATACTAAAACAGACTGAAAGGACATATGAATGCATATAAATAAAACACTATGAGGCCCATTATCAAGCTCCGTATGGAGCTTGAGGGCCCAGGTTTCTGACGAGTCTTCAGACTTGCCAGGAACCACCAGTTATAAAGCAGCGGTCTAAAGACCGCTGCTCCATAACCTGTCCGCCTGCTCTGATGAGGCGGACAGAGATCGCCACAATTCACCTGATCAAGTATGATCGGGTTGATTGACAACCCACCTGCTGGCCGCGAGTCTGCAGGGGCGGCATTGCACCAGCAGCTCACAAGAGCTCTTCGCATTCAGCGATGTCTGTCGGACCTAATCCGCACTGTCGGATCAGTCCGACAGACATTTGATAAATAGGCCTCTATATATGCACAGTAAAACCCCTAATGCCCCAGCTCACATAGATTAATATTAATGTGATTATTATTGTCCTATTATCACTGGTTATTGCACTACATAATGAAGAAGTAGGTGTTACATGGTATAACGTGTACAACGACGAAACTTCTTCTTCCATATTCTAAACAATACACACAAACTAAGGTGAACAATTTCACACTTACATGTCTCAACGCTTCATCTGGGAAATTAGCATTTTAAAAGAAGTATACTTAATTTATTGTGAAACACACATTATATGTTATGTACATATCTATTAAAAATATGCCCCCTCAATGCTGACATTCGCAATCATTAGCAAAGATTTTGAAAAGGCTCTAAGGTAGCAAGACTTATACTTTCCTATGGAAAGGGACCTCCCCAATCATCTCTACAGCAAGGGAAAGCCTTTTTTATAGCATGTCACGTGGCAGGAAGATTGCCAAACTGGGCGATACAGAATAAACACTTATCGTCGGACACGGTGATACTTTTATCATCGACACATAATTAGGAGAGATGTGCCAGATTTACTGCTGAAATGTATTTTATGAAAGAAAAATGTTCTGCCATTTAATCACATACAAGAATACTCTTTTAATCTATGTGTTATTTACAGGAGGGCAGGTGAAGGGACGTTAAACCCAAATATTTTCTTTCATGATTTAGGTAGAGCATACAATTTTAACCCCCTTGAGTGCTAATGACGGCTGTGAGCCGTCACAGAGTTTCCACTCTGGTGCTAATGACGGCTCAGAGCCGTCACTAGAACTCTCCCACCTTGAGGGAGATCTGGGTGCTCCCACCCCGCTCCTACCCTGACGATCGGGGCCTGCATAGTGACAGGCAATCGCCGGGCTTCACGTTATGCGCGGTGACCTCACGTGCAATAACGTGATGACGTCACCGTGCAACTTTATACTTAACAACTAATTACTTAACCTAACCTTTCCAACAGTGTGTAAGTCTTGGGGATCTAAAAAAAAAAAAGTTCAAATTTTTTTAAAAAAAAACCTTAAAAAATCTTAGAACCCTGGTGGAAAGTGCTTAGCACTCAAAGGGTTAAACAACTTTTCAGTTTACTTCTATTATCAAATTTTGCTCCATTCTCTTGTGATCATTTGTTTGAAGGAGCAGCAATGCACTACTGGTTGCCAACTGAACACATGGGTGACCAATAACAATCGGTACATATATGCAGCCACCATCAGCAGCTAGAACCTTTGCTGCTCCTGAGCTTACCTAGGTAGACAGAACATACAATTTTAAACATTGGAAAGTTGTTTAAAATTGTATGTTCTGTCTGAATCATGAAATAATTTTTGTGGTTCCATGTCCCTTTAAGGAATTACAAAATTCTGAGCATGCTCAGTAGTGCATTTTATATTCAGTTAGCATTTGTCAATGCTCTTAGTATGCAAACTTACTTATAATATAAAATGGTCTCAGAATTTGAGAGTCAAATCTGATGCAGGTGCTCATCTGTACATGATTGTCTAAGAGTGAGCATATGAACATTCATCACAACATATTTGCTAACTTTTCTCAGAAGTATTTTTGTAAATACAAACATTTTAACATTATTTTTTTGGGGGGAAGAGATAAAACAAATTAGCTAATAGAAGTAAATTGGAAAGTTTGTTTAAAAGTGTCATGCTCTATCGGAATCATGAAAGTTTCATTTTGACTTCACTGTCCCATTAAAGGGACATTAATCCCAACATTTTTCTTTCATGAGTCAGACAGAGAATACAATTTTAAACAACATCCCAATTTACTTCTATTATATAATTTGCTTCATTCTTTAGATATCTTTTGTTAAAGAAATAGCAATGCACATTGGTGAGCCAATCACATGAAGGCAAATACGTGCAGCCACCAATCAGAAGGCTACTGAGCATATCTAGAATATGCTTTTTCATGGAAAGAATATCAAGAGAATGAAGCAAATTAGATTATATAAGAAAAATAGAAAGTTGTTTAAAATGGTATTCTCTATCTGAATCATGAAAGAAAAAAATTGGTTTAATGTCCCTTTAAAGTATAAACCCTTTCAATTTGAAATATTGCTGAATAGATGGCCCTTCTACTACCTATTCCATATCTCTCAACATTAAGTGGCTGAATATTAGGGACTCAGGAAGTTAAGGTGTTAGTGGGCGGGAATAGTGGGTGAGTCTGGGAAGTCAGTGGGTGGTGTCTTGGATATTGGTGGCATAGTGGGTGTGTCTGGAAGGTCAGTGGGTGTGTCTTGGATAATGGAGGGATAGTGGTGTGTCGGGAAGTCCGTGGGTGTGTCATGGGAATTCGTGGATAGTGGGTGTGTCTGGGAAGTTAGTGGGTATGTATGGGCTGTCTGTGGTTTGGGGAACTTGGGCTAAGAGAAATTCTACAATAGGGAAATGTGACTGTCTCAGAGGAAAATCATCACAGAGCTCAGAATTAGGGACTGTCCCTCTCAAATAGGGAGAGTTGTGAGAACTAACTATCTGTCCTAAAACCAAATACAAAATCAGGCATGGGTCTTACTAATTAACATTTATATGTGGGGGTCCACAATAATATTTACACCTTGTGTTTATCTCAAATCTAATCTTGGTCCCTGCAAGGTGGTCAATTTAAAACTTTTTTTTGAATGACAAATCTCTTGTACTTAAACAATTTATGTACAGTCAAATGCTATGTCTTTTTTTTATTTTCTAGCAGAATATTAGGCTAAAGTGGAGAATACAATTTTGGTAAACAGAAATCATTAAGGCTCAAAAAATTTTAAATATATTATTTGTTTTGATACACACACAAATATGTGCTTAATGTATATCAGCAATTAAAGGGACACTGAACCCAAATTTTTTCTTTCATGATTCAGATAGAGCATGCACTTTTAAGCAACTTTCTAATTTACTCCTATTATCAATTTTTTCTTTGTTTACTTGCTATCCTTATTTGAAAAGAAGGCATCTAAGCTTCTTTTTTTGTTTCAGGTAGTACTGGACAGCACTTTTTTTATTTGGTGGATGAATTTATCCACCAATCAGCAAGAATAACCCAGTTATTCACCAAAAATGGTCCGGCAATCTAAACTTACATTCTTGCATTTCAAATAAAGATACCAAGAGAAGGGAAGACAATTTGATAATAGGAGTAAATTAGAAAGTTGCTTAAAATTGCATACTCTATCTGAATCACGAAAGAAAAAAATTGTGTTCAGTGTCCCTTTAAGGCACTATATTGCAAACTATCCCTATGCAAAATAAGTATTTTAAAGTAAGTTATCAAAAAATTGCATAGTTTTGCAGTCCAGGGACATACTCTTGAAAAGCATGCGGTATAATGAACTTATTGCTTATGCTGTTAGGAACAGATAGAAATCAGCTCCTGCACTCTCTGTGCTATCTATTACAAGCATGGGATGTGCTAAAAAAAAGATTTCAGGCAATACTAAAGGGAGCATGAAACTTAAAAATATTTCGTGATTCATATAGAAAATATACTTTAAAACAACGTTCCAATTTACTTCTATATTCTAATTTGCTTTGTTCTTTTAGTATCCATTATTGGAAGGGAGCAGCAATGAACTTGCAGAAAAACTTAGGTAGGCTCAGGAGCTGGGAGCTAGCTGCATATAATATATACAATATATATATATATATATATATGATATATATTGGCTTACCAATTTGACCAGCTATAGCTCCCAGGAGTGCATTGCTGCCCTTCAATAAAGGATATCACACAAGCATGGAGCAAAACTGCTAATAGAAGTAAATTAGAAAGTTGTAATGCTCTATGGAATCATGAAAGCTAAATTTTGGGTTTCATGTCCGTTTTAAAGGTTCAGTCTACACCTTAGTCAATTGAAAGTCTTACTTTAGATTAAGCTACAAATATCTTCCTACACCCATTCTATATCATGCAGCTGGAACCTTAAAAAAAGTTATTTTAAAAGAACTATTGTTTCTGGTCAATTTGAAATGGCTGCCAAGCTCCGCCCACTGAATGAACATCACAATCTGGTCTGCATCTATGCACTCTGCTGAATAGCATTGACAATCTGTTTGAATCCAATTAGTGATTCTTTTGTAACTAGTGAAGCCTTTAATGCAGCCAGATTGTGATGCCATCAGTGGGCAGAGCTTGTCATCCATTAAAAAGAAGATTTGAACGAGCGCTAAAAAGCTAAGGTATTTTTCTATTGTGTATCTAAAAAAACAGATATGTTGGTATGTTTGGTCCAGAGAGTATAAGTGCTATGTCTATATAGTTTCTAGGGATATGTAGATACTGTATATCCAATTATATATAGCCAAATACAGTTATGAGGTTGAAAGTTCTTAGTTTCTATATAAAGATAATAGTATGTGAATCAATAAATATCGCTATGCGATAATAATCTAATAAGGATATAAAAATTTTGATCTATACAAATGTATTTCATTTTAAAAAATAAATAAAACAATTCCACTGTGCGGGTTTCAATATTAGCAACAATAAAAGTTCTCAAAAGAATAGGGACATCTCCGTAGATGATATTTAATATCACTGATAAAACCAGTCTTGATTTATAGGTACCTTTATAAAAATAGAAAAAATCTGTGTCCGTATTATACAACTCACTGTGGTGTGTGGCGTTTTTGTCTCCTTGTGTGAGTGTGAGCCGCGATTTTTGAGCTCCTTATATGTGCAAGATATATAACTACTAGCTGCCCTCGGACTATCTTGCAAATACAGCCATTTAAAAGAAACAATAGTCCTTTTAAAATAACTTTTTTTCTGTTCCTGCTGCATGATATAGAAATTGTGCATGAGGATATTTGCAGCTTAACTAAAGGTAAGACTTTAAGATGACTAAGGTGTCTGTCCCTTTAAGATAACCTGTTTAAAAACAGCCTTAATGACTGAGGACATGCAGGCACGACCTACAAGAAGCAGTCGTTAAGGGGGGACCAAGGACATGCCTGGCATGTCCTTGGGTAATCTGAGCGCTGGAGAGCAATCGAGATCACTTCCAGACGCTCAAACAGTAGAGGCATCCTGCAATACTGTTATGGATGGCCGGGCTCTGTTTTGATCACCTCCCACAAGCGATCACTTCCGGTTTTTACTCCACATGGAGCCCAGCAGTCGAGCAGAGCATCAGAAGCCATTGGCAGGCTTCTGATGCTCTGACTGGTGTGCTGAGTGCCTCAGTAAATTATATTATAATAATAAAATAAATAGAAACAATTAAAAAATATATATTTTTTTCATAATAAAAGCCCCATATAGCCCTCCTACTCATCGTGGCTTCAAAGATGGCACTGCCCAGTGCATCATGAGGCTTGTGGGGGTGTCCCTAGCCTGCCTCAAACTTTTGCATGGCTAGGGTCATCCAATCTGACGGCTAGATTTAGAGTTTTGTCGGTAAGGACCCCGCGTATCTAATCGCCGGCTTTTTTCCTCTGGCCGCACCTTTTAAATAACTCTGGGTATTGAGAGTCCACAGAATGGCTGCGTTAGGCTCCAAAAAAGGAGCGTAGAGCATATTTAACGCAACTTCAACTCTCGATACCAGAGTTTGCTTACGGACGCGGCCCAGCCTCAAAAACGTGCTCGTGCACGATTCCCCCATAGGAAACAATGGGCTGTTTGAGGCTGAAAAAAACCTAACACCTGCAAAAAAGCAGCGTTCAGCTCCTAACGCAGCCCATTGTTTCCTAAGGGGGAAACACTTCCTACGTCTGCATCTAACACTCTAACATGTAACCCGAGTCTAAACACCCCAAACCTTAGCACTTATTAACCCCTAATCTCTGCCGCCCCCGCTATCGCTGACTCCCTGCATATATATTATTAACCCCTATCTGCCGCTCCGTAAACCGCCGCTACTTACATTATCCCTATGTACCCCGAATCTGCTGTCCCCTAACACCGCCGACCCCTATATTATATTTATTAACCCCTAATCTGCCGGCCCACAACGTCGCCTCCACCTGCCTACACTTATTAACCCCTAATCTGCCGACCGGGACCGCGACCGCTATTATAATAAGGTTATTAACCCCTAATCCGCCTCACTAACCCTATAATAAATAGATTAACCCCTAATCTGCCCTCCCTAACATCGCCGACACCTAACTTCAAACAGTAACCCCCTAATCTGCCGACTGGAGCACACCGCTATTCTAATAAATGTATTAACCCCTAAAGCTAAGTCTAACCCTAACACCCCCTAAGTTAAATAAAATTTAAATCTAGACGAAATTAATTAACTCTTATTAAATAAATTATTCCTATTTAAAAGCTAAATACTTACCTGTAAAATAAATCCTAATATAGCTACAATATAAATTATAATTATATTATAGCTATTTTAGGATTCATATTTATTTTACAGGTAACTTTGTATTTATTTTAAACCAGGTACCAGAGCTATTAAATAGTTAAGAACTATTTAATAGCTAAAAGAGTTAAAATAATTACAAAATTACCTGTAAAATAAATCCTAACCTACGTTACAATTAAACCTACCACTAACACTATCAATAAATTAATTAAATAAAATAACCAACAATTACCTACAATTAAACCTAACACTACACTATCAATAAATTAATTAAATAACAATACCTACAAATAACTACAATTAAATAAACTAACTAAAGTACAAAAAATAAAAAAGAACTAAGTTACAAAAAATAAGAAAATATTTACAAACATTAGAAAAATATTACAAACAATTTTAAACTAATTACACCTACTCTAAGCCCCCTAAATAAAATAACAAAGCCCTCCAAAATAAAAAAATGCCCTACCCTATCTAAATTAAATAAACCTAACACTAAGCCCCTGAAGATCTTCCTAACCTTATCTTCACCCTGCCAGGTTCACCGTCCGTCCTCGGAAGTCTTGATCCAAGCCTCGGAAGTGTTGATCCAAGCCCAAGCGGGGGGCTGAAGAGTGACGTCCATCCTCGGGGCTGAAGTCTGGATCCAAGCGGGCGACTGAAGAAATCCATCCTCGGGCTGAAGGTCGGAAGTCCATCATCTGGATGAAGTCTTCTATCAAGCGCATCTTCAATCTTCTTTCTTCTGAGCGGAGCGGAACCATCTTCTTCCAAGCCAACGCGGAACATCCTCTTCAAAACCGACGACTAGACGACGAATGACGGTTCCTTTAAATGACGTCATCCAAGATGGCGTCCCTCGAATTCCGATTGGCTGATAGGATTCTATCACCAATCGGAATTAAGGTAGGAATATTCTGATTGGCTGATGGAATCAGCCAAGTCAGAATCAAGTTCAATCCGATTGGCTGATCTAATCATTCGTCGGGAAGTCGTCGTCGGAAGAAGATGGGGTCCGCAGTGGAGGTCTTCAAGATGGAGCCGGTCCTCATCGATGAAGATAGAAGATGCCGCTTGGAAGAAGATGGTTGCCGTCCGGATCTACTCTTCTTCCCGGATAGGAATGAAGACTTTGGGAGCCTCTTCTGTCTTCTTGCTTCGGACTTCTGCAGGCCGGATGATGGATGTCTAAGCCCCCCGCTTGGGCTTAAGATGAAGATATCGGAGCCAGGAAGGATCAGTGTGATACCCGGTGAGGTGAAGACAAGGTAGGAAGATCTTCAGGGGCTTAGTGTTAGGTTTTATTTAAGGGGGGGTTTGGGTTAGATTAGGGGTATGTGGGTGGTGGGTTGTAATGTTGGGGGGGGTATTGTATGTGTTTTTTTACAGGAAAAAGAGCTGAATTTCTTGGGGCATGCCCCGCAAAGGGCCCTGTTCAGGGCTTGGGGGGGTAAGGTAAAAGAGCTTTGAACTTTTGTAATTTAGAATAGGGTAGGGCATTTTTTATTTTGGGGGGGCTTTGTTAATTTTATTAGGGGGCTTAGAGTAGGTGAATTAGTTTAAAATTGTTGTAATATTTTCTTATGTTTGTAAATATTTTTTTATTTTTTGTAACTTAGTTCTTTTTTATTTTTGTACTTTAGTTAGGTTATTTAATTGTAGTTATTTGTAGGTATTGTATTTAATTAATTTATTGATAGTGTAGTGTTAGGTTTTAATTGTAGGTAATTGTAGGTATTTTATTTAATTTATTTATTGATCGTGTAGTGTTAGGTTTAATTGTAACTTAGGTTAGGATTTATTTTACAGGTAATTTTGTAATTATTTTAACTATTTTAGCTATTAAATAGTTCTTAACTATTTAATAAGCTATTGTACCTGGTTAAAAATAAATACAAAGTTTACCTGTAAAATAAATAAAATCCTAAAATAGCTATAATATAATTATGATTTATATTGTAGCTATATTAGGTTATTTTACAGGTAAGTATTTAGTTTTAGAATAGGAATAGTTTATTTAATAAGAGTTAATTAATTTCGATAGATTTAAATTATATTTAACTTAGGGGGGGTGTTAGTGTTAGGTTAGACTTAGCTTAGGGGTTAATACATTTATTAGAATAGCGCGAGATTCGGTCGGCAGATTAGGGGTTAATATTGAAGTTAGGTGTTGGCGATGTTAGGGAGGGCAGATTAGGGGTTAATAAATATAATATAGGGGTCGGCGGTGTTAGGGGCAGCAGATTAGGGGTACATAGCTATAATGTAGGTGGCGGCTCTTTGCGGTCGGCAGATTAGGGGTTAATAAGTGTAGGCAGGTGGAGGCGACGTTGAGGGGGGGCAGATTAGGGGTTAATAAATATAATATAGGGGTCGGCGGTGTTAGGGCAGCAGATAGGGGTACATAGCTATAATGTAGCTGGCGGCGGCGTGAGGACGGCAGATTAGGGGGTTAATAAGTTAGGTAACTGCGGCGACATTGTGGGGGCAGATTAGGGGTTAATAAATATAATATAGGGGTCGGCGGTGTTAGGGGCAGCAGATTAGGGGTACATAGCTATAATGTAGCTGGCGGGCGGCGTGCGGGACGGGCAGATTAGGGGTTAATAAGTGTAGGTAGCTGACGGCGACGTTGTGGGGGGGCAGATTAGGGGTTAATAAATATAATATAGGGGTCGGCGGTGGTAGGGGCAGCAGATTAGGGGTACATAAGGATAACGTAGGTGGCGGTCGGCAGATTAGGGGGTTAAAAAAAGATTAATCGAGTGGCGCAATGGTGGGGGGACCTCGTTTAGGGTACATAGGTAGTTTATCGGTGTTAGTGTACTTTAGAGCACAGTAGTTAAGAGCTTTATGAACCCGCGATAAGCCCAGAAAGCTCTTAACTACTGACTTTTTTCTGTGGGCTGAGTTTTGTCGTTAGAATTCTAACGCTCACTTTCAGCCACGACTCTAAAATACCGGAGTTAGGAAGATCCCATTGAAATGATAGGATACGCAATTGACGTAAGGGGATCTGCGGTATGGGAAAAGTCGTGGCTGAAAAGTGAGCGTTAGACCCTTTTTTGACTGACTCCAAATACCGGAGGTAGCCTAAAACCAGCGTTAGGAGCCTCTAACGCTGGTTTTCATTGGCTACCCGCCAAACTCCAAATTCTAGGCCTGAGCTTGCCCTTATAATTAAAATATATATAGATAAAAAAATCTAATTTGTCTGATCATGTTAATATTAGTAAATATTGACTCTGACCAGTGTGGATCTCCCTACTTGTGTTTTAGTGTGATAGAGAGAGAGATGTGTTTAGGGAGAGAGGTTTAGCTATTAGAATATTTGTAAAAAAAAAATTGTGAGACCCAAAGTTTCTTTTCAGAGCCATTAAACCCCTAGCTTGCCACTGATCACTATAAATCACTGGCTCTTGCACAGCAGCACTTTTTTTTGCTGTGGGATTTTTTTAGGGGTTATTTTTTTTTTTGTAATTTGTCTTTATGAGACTCAAATACTCTTTTCAGAAGCCATTTAGCTATCTTTAATTAGTTTTTTTAGTCCTTTTTTGTGTGACAGATCACTAAAGGGGACGTATAGGCGCAGAGGAGGTGTATGTTATCCTTGCGTCAGAGTCAGACACACCTCTATGTCTGATTCAGACCAAAATAGTGACCCTGACAGGTGCTCAGATACATCACTAGATACAGTGTCAACTGATAGTGATTATCTTGTGCTGCTAGCTCCCCTGCCAGAAGGAGAACTGTTGCTCCAACTGGCAGTGCAGCTGAGGAAAGGGGAGCGTCTCATCACCAGAGGCCAGATATCCCTCTCTTCACTGCAAATCCTGGCATCAGGATGTGGATGTTGCAGGATTTAGCCCCCAACAATTTATGGAGGTGTTTTGGGGGTTGATGTGTTGGGTAAAATTGTTGCCTCGTCAGTTCCGTGCTGCAAAGGCCTGACTCTTCTTTTGGCAAAGCAGGCAATGGGCCCCCATCGATGTGCCAGAATTAAAAAAAATCCTGGACATTGACTATGCTGATGGGCATCATAAAGAAACCCTCCACCCCGTTCCTACGGGAGCAGTATCCCATCTGCTCTAGCCCCATTTTCTCCCAGTGTTATGTCGAGGAAGAGGTATGCAATGATTCTGCATTTCATGCACTTCAGCGACAACAGCCTGTGCCCCCCTAGGGATCATCCCCCAGTTTGACAGGGGCTGAATAAAATCCTGGTTTGCAGTGGCTATACACCTGTAAGAGAATATATGCATGGAATGAATCCCTGATGAAGTATAGAGGGGAAGGCTGGGATTCAAGCAGTATATTCCTTCAAAATGCTCTAGGTAGAGAGTAAATATATAAGCTCTGTGGGCCTTCTGGGTGTACGAGGGAATAGATATCCACCTTGGACCCTCCAGGTTGCCCAGAACATATGGGAACCACTGGCAAGATTGTCTGGGACCGTGATATTACCCCTGATGAACAAAGGGTACCACTTGTATCTAGACAATTTCTATACAAGTGTCCTTTTGTTTAAGCTACTGTATTGTTTTGATACAGTAGCTTGTGGTACAATTAGAAAGAACCGTGCAGGTTCCCAGGACAACTTGCATGCACCCAGCTACGAAGGCGGGGAGACCTCAGCTAAGTTAAGTACAGAAACAAAAAGATGTGTAACTTCTTACCACCATCCACAATGAGAGGACTGTGAAGGTCTCTGTATGTGGCATATCTAAGAGCACAAGGAAGCCAGTGTGCATCAAGGCTTATAACCGGCATATGGGTGTGGTTAATCTAGCAGATCAGCTGCTGCAGCCCTAACTAATTATGCAGAAGACAAGGGCCTGGTTGCAATTTACTTAATGCAGATTGCAACCCAGCAACGCATTTTTGTGTTCAAAAAAGCAAACCCAGAATGAAACTTTTTTACAGTTTTCAGCTCCAGATCATTCGGGGATATTGTACCACGATGCACCTTCTCCCAGGGCGGTGATGGGAGAAAGCAGAGTTGGGGCTACCCATTTTATATTCAAAATCCCCCTACTGCTGCAAAGCAGAATCCTCAAAGAAAATGCAGTCTGTACCAAGAGGGGGTAGAGAAAAGACACCACATTTAAGGCGTATCAAACACTGGTCCAATTTTTATTACATTTGTCGTTGTGTTCTTTTTGGGGGGGGTTGGTTACATTAACTGTTTACTGAATTTGTTTTTGTTTGTTTTTACTTTTACAGTGTCAGATTTTACATTTCACTGTTCTATGTTTTTAGTGTCTAAGATTGGTGCTGTATTTTACCAAAACCGGTGTCAAACATATGCATGGGGGCATGGGTGTACTCAGGGGGTCTTGCAGAAAACAATAAAAAGCAATTGTGTGTGTAAAAATTAAAATTGAAAAATTACCACCATACACTTTCTCCAATTTTTTTTTTGGCTAAAAACGGTTGCAATCAAAGGCATCAAAGCTCTCCATATACGATACCTTGGGGTGTCAACATTTCAAACATATACACTTTTATGGCAATAAATAAAACTAGGGTATGCGATAGGCCCCAAATTATACATAGGCCAATTGAAGAAATACTCTCACTTTCAACTCAAATTACAAGTCATAATCAATTGTAAACTGAATCCTTCCCAAAATCCTGACAAACCTATGCATGGGGGACATGGGTGTACTCAGGAGGTCATGCAGAAAAAAAAACCTGGGAGTGTTTTCGTGCTATAATTTACAACAGCTTTCCTAAATCATAGTCAAAAGCAAGTGTTGTGTAAAAATAAAAAATGAAAAATTACCAGCCATACACTTTCTCCAATTTTGTTGGCTAAAACGGTTGCATCAAAGCACCCCCCGATACAATACCTTGGGGGGTCAACGTTTCAAATATATACACTTTCATGGCAATAAATTGAAACTGGGGTATGCAATAGGCCCCAAACAAAGATAGGCCTATCAGAAAAAAATACTCTCACTTTCAACTTAAATTACAAGCCATGCAATTGTACATGAACCTTCCCAAAATCCTGGCAAACCTATGTATGGGGGCATAGGTGTACTCAGGAGATCTTGCAGAAAACAACCTGGAGTGTTTTCTTGCAATAACATGCAACAGGGCTCTCCTAAATCACAGTAAAAAATCAATGTGTGTGTAAACATAAAATATTACCACCACATACATTCTCCATTTTTTTTGGCTAAAAATGCACTCTCTCCTCCCCCTCCTTCTTTTGCACTCTCTCACTCCTGTCTTTGCTCTCTCCTCCCTCTCTTTTTCTCTCTCTCTCCCCACTTTGTTTTGCTCTCTCTCTCTCCCCCTCTCTTTTCCACTCTCTCTCCCCCTCTATTGCTCTCTCTCCCTCTCTCTTTTGCTCTCTCTCTCCCCACTCTCTTGCTTTCTCTCTCCCCCTCCTCTTTTGCTCTCTCTCTCTTCCCACTCTATTGCTTTCCCTCTTATCCCTTTCTTTTAAACTCTCTCTCTCCCTCCCACTCTCTTTTGCTCGGTCTCTCCCCCCCCCCCTCTCTTTTGCTCTCTCCCCCCCTTTCTTTTGCTCTCTTTCTCTCCCCCCTCTCATTTTCTCTCTTTCTCTCCACCTCTCTCTCCCTCTCCCCCTTCTTGTGCTCTCCTCCCCCCCTCTTTTGCTCTCTCTCTCCCCTCTCTTTTGTTCTCTTTCTCTCTCCCCCTTTCTCTCCCTCTCCCCCATCTTTTGCTCTCTCTCCCCCTTTTTTGTTTGCTATCTCTCCTCTATCTTCTTTATTTCTCTCATCCCCCCTTTCTCTCCCTCTCCCCCTCTTTTGCTCTCTCTCCCCCTTTTTTTGTTTGCTATCTCTCCTCTATCTCTTTATTTCTCTCTCCCCTCTCTTTTCCTGTCTCTCTCCCCACTCTCTTTTGCAATCTCTCCCCTCTCTTTTGCTCTCTCTCCCCTCTCTTTTGCTCTCTCTTCCCCCTCTCTTTTGCTCTCTCTCTATCTCCCCCTCTCTTTATTTCTCTCTCTCTCCCCTGCCTTTTGCTCTCCTTCCTCATTTTTGCTCTCCCCCCCTCTTTTTTGCTCTCTCTTCCCCCTCTTTTGCTCTCTCTCCCCTCCTCTCCCCCTCTCTTTTGCTCTCTCTCTCTCCCCCATCTCTTTTGCACTCTCTCCCCTGTCTTTTGCTCTCCCCCCTCTTTTATGCTCTCTCTCCCCTCTCTTTTGCTCTCTCTCTTCCCTCTCTTTTGCTCTCTCTCCCCCCTTTTTTGCTCTCTCTCTCCCCCTCTCTTTTGCTCTCTCTCCCCCCACTCTTTTGCTCTCTCTCTCTCTCTTCCCTCTCTTTTGCTCTCTCTCCCCTCTCTTTTGCAATCTTCTCCCCTCTCGTTTGTTGCTCTCTCTCTCTTCCCCCCCCACTCTCTTGCTTTCTTTCTTCCCCCTCTCTTTTGCTCTCTCTCTCTCCCCCCCACTCTATTGCTTTCTCTCTTATCCCTTTCTTTTAAACTCTCTCTCTCCCCCCCTCTCTTTTGCTCTCTCTTTCTCCCACTCTCTTTTGCTCTGTCTCTCTCCCCCCTCTCTTTGCTCTCTCCCCCCCCTCTCTTTTGCTCTCTTTCTCTCCCCCCCTTTCTTTTGCTCTCTTTCTCTCCCCCCTCTCTCTCCCTCTCCCCCTTCTTTTTGCTCACTCTCTCCCCCCTCTCTTTTGCTCTCTCTCTCTCCCCTCTCTTTTGCTCGCTCCTCTCTCCCCCATCTCTTTTGCTATCTCTCTCCCCCCCTCTCTTTTGCTCTCTTCTCTCCACCTCTCTCTCCCTCTCTCCCCTCTCTTTTGCTCTCTCTCTCCCCCCTCTATTTTGCTTTCTCTCTCTACCCCCCTCTCTTTTGCTCTCTCTCCCCCCTCTCTTTTGCTCTCTCTCTCCCCCTCTCTTTGCTCTCTCTCTCCCCCTCTCTTTTGCTTCCCCCCTTTTGTACTCTCTTCCCCCTTTTGCACTCTCTCCTCCCTCTCTTTTGTTCTCTCCTCTCCCCTCTTTTGCACCTCTCTCCCCTCTCTTTTGCTCTCTCTCCCCCTCTCTTATGCGCTCTCTCTATCTCCCCCCTCTCTTTTGCTCTCTCTCTCTCCCCCCTCTTTTTTGCTCTCTCTTTCCCCTCTTTTGCTCTCTCCTTCCCCCTCTGTTTTGCTCTCCTCTCTCCCCCTCTCTTTTACTCTCTCTCCCCTCTCTTTTGCTCTCTCTCTCCCCTCTCTTTTGCTCTCTCTCCCCCCTCCCATTTTGCTCTCCCTACCCCCTCTCTTTGTTCTCTCTCTCCCCCTCTCTTTTTCTCCCCCCATCCCTCCCTCTCCCCCTCTCCTTTGCTCTCTCTTCCCCCTCTATTTTGCTCTCCCTCTCTCACCCTCTCTTTTGCTATCTCTCTCTCTTCTTCCCTTTCTTTTGCTCTCTCTCCCCTCTCTTTGCTCTCTCTCTTCCCTCTCTTTTGCTCTCTCTCCCCCTCTTTTGTCCTCTCTCCTCTCTCTTTTGCTTTCTCTCCCCCTCTTTCGCTCTCTCTTCCACCATTTTTGCCTCTCTCTTCCCCCTCCTTTTGCTCTGTCTTCCCCTTCTTTGCAATCTCTCCCCTCTCTTTTTATTCTCTCTCCCTCTCTCTCCTCTCTTTTTGCTCTCTCTCCCCCTCTCTTTTGCCCCTCTCCTCTCCCCTCTTCTTTTGCTCTCTTTCCCCTCTTTTTGCTCTCTCTCTCTCCCCCCCCTCTTTTTTGCTCTCTCTTTCCCCTCTTTTGCTATCTCTCCCCCGCTCTTTGTTCTCTCTCCTCTCCCCCTCTCTGTTTGCTCTCTCTCTCCCCATCTCCTTTGCACTCTCTCCCCTGTCTTTTGCTCTCCCCCCTTTTTGCTCCTTTCTCCCCACTCTTCTTTGCCCTCTCTCCCCCTCTCTTTTGGCATCTCTCTCCCCTCTCTTTTGCCCTCTCTCCCCTCTCTTTTGCCTCTCTCTCCCCCCCTCTTTTGCTCTCCCTCTTTCCCCCCTCTTTTGCTCTCTCTTTCCCCCCCTCTTTTGCTCTCCTCCTTCCCCCCTCTTTTGCTCTCCTCTCCCCCTCTCTTTACTCTCTCTCTCCCCTCTCTTTTGCTCTCTCTTCCCCTCTCTTTTGCTCTCTCCTCTCTTCCCCCTTCATTTTTGCTCTCTCTTTCCCCTCTTTTCGCTATCCTCTCCCCCCGCTCTTTTGTCTCTCTCTCTCCCCCTCTCCTTTTGCTCTCTCTCCCCCATCTCTTTTGCACTCTCTCCCCTGTCTTTTGCTCTCCCCCTCTTTTTTGCTCTCTCCCCCCCCCCCTCTTTTGCCTCTCTCACCCCTCTCCTTTTGCTCTCTCTCCCCCCTCTTTTGCCCTCTCCTCCCCTCTCTTTTGGCTTCTCTCTCCCCCCTCTTTTTGCTCTCTCTCCCCTCACTTTTGCTTTCTCTCTCCCCTCACTTTTGCTCTCTCTCCCCTCTCTTTTGCTCTCTCTTCCCCTCTCTTTTTTTTCTCCCCTTCTCTTTTGTTTTCTCTCCCCTCTCTTTTGCTTTCTCTCCATTTTTGTACTCTCTCTCTCCCCCTCTCTTTTGCTCTCTCTCCCCCCTCTCTTTTGCTCCCCCCCCCCCCACTCTTTTGCTCTCTTTCTCTCTTCCCTCTCTTTTGCAATCTCTCCTCTCTCTTTTGCTCTCTCTCCCCTCTCTTTTGCTCTCTCTCCTCCCCCTCTCTTTTGCTCTCTCTCCCCCTCTCTTTTGCTCTCTCTCTATCTCCCCCTCTCTTTAGCTCTCTCTCTCCCCTGTCTTTTGCTCTCCTTCCTCTTTTTTGCTCTCCCCCCTCTTTTTGATCTCTCTTCCCCCTCTTTTGCTCTCTATCCCTCTCTTTTGTTCTCTCTTTCTCCCCCTCTCCCCCTCTCTTTGCTCTCTCTCTCTCCCATCTCTTTTGCACTCTCCCCCCTGTCTTTTGCTCTCCCCCCCTCTTTTATGCTCTCTCTCCCCTCTCTTTTGCTCTCTCCCCCCCCTCTTTTGTCCTCTCTCCTCTCTCTTTTGCTTTCTCTTTCCCCCTCTTTCGCTCTCTCTTCCCCCTTTTTTGCTCTCTCTCCCCCTCTCTTTTGCTCTATCTCCCCCTCTCTTTTGCTCTCTCTCTTTTTCTCTCCCCCTCTTTTTTGTTTTCTCTCCCCTCTCTTTTGCTCTTTCTCCCCTTCCTTTTGCAATCTCTCCCCTCTCTTTTTCTCTCTCTCCCCTCTCTCTCCTCTCTTTTGCTCTCTCTCCCCTCTCTTTTGCCCTCTCCCCCCTCTCTTTTGCCCTCTCTCCCCTCTCTTTTGCCTTCTCTCTCCCTCTCTTTTGCTCTCTCTCTCCCCTCTCTCTCCCTCTCTTTTGCTCTCTCTTTCCCCTCTTTTGCTATCTCTCCCCGCCTCTTTTGTTTCTCTCTCCCCCTCTCTTTTGCTCTCTCTCTCCCATCTCTTTTGCACTCTCTCTCCCTGTCTTTTGATCTCCCCCTCTTTTTTTGCTCTCTTCCCTCTCTTTGCTCTCTCTCCCCCCTCTTTTGCCTCTCTCCCCCCTCTTTTGCTCTCTCTCCCTCTCTTTTGGCTTCTCTCTCCCCCCTCTTTTGCCCTCTCTCCCCTCTCTTTGCCTTCTCTCCCCCCCCCTCTTTTGCTCTCTCTTCCCCCTCTTTTGCTCTCTCTTCCCCTCTCTTTTACTCTCTCTCCCCTCTCTTTTGCTCTCTCTCTCTTCCCCCTCTTTTTTGCTCTCTCTTTCCCCTCTTTTGCTATCTCTCCCCCGCTCTTTTGTTCTCTCTCTCCCCCTCTCTTTTGCTCTCTCTCTCCCCCATCTCTTTTGCACTCTCTCCCCTGTCTTTTGCTCTCCCCCCTCTTTTTTGCTCTCCCCCTCTCTTTTTCTCTCTCTCCCCCCTCTTTTTGCTCTCTCTCCCCCTCTCTTTGGCTTCTCTCTCCCCCCTCTTTTGCCCTCTCTCCCCTCTCTTTTGCCTCTTCCTCCCCCCCTTTTTCTTCTTCCCCCCCCCCTCTTTTGCTCTCTCTTTCCCCCCCCT